>NC_034604.1:5927969-5930694 GCF_900095145.1 Mus pahari | reverse complement strand
TTTTTTTTTTTTTTTAAGTTTTTTGTATTTAGTTTTGATTCATTCAAGACAAGATCTTCCTCGGTAACTTTGGCTGTCCTGGTTTTATCAATGTAGCCAAAGGTAGCCTTGAACTCCAAGCATCTCTTGTTGATCTCCATTTGAGATTACAGATAGGTGCTACCACACCCAGCTCCCTACCTTTATCTTCCTGATAATAGCTTCTAGCAATTAGCATTCAATAAAAAACTATGCAGCAGAAAGGAAGGTTAAGGACCAGAGGAAAATGCCCAGATTCCTCATAGCAGAAAAAGCCAAATCTATGGAATGCACCTTGAGAAATCTCGCTGTGATTCACTGAGAGGGTCTATTTTGATTTGAACTAGATGACGTTTTCCTCTCTAAAGATCAAACCTTTGGGAATGGCAGGAACACGAAGCTCGCTTTCTGAAAAGGATAGTACTTTCTGAAGTTTGGCCACCTAAGTCATTCCATATTCTCTTTTATATGTGACAAAGATGAACATTGGCATGATGTATAGTCACGGCCAATGTATAGTCAAGCAAGCTTACTAAAATGTGACAGCTCTTGCATAGGTACCAAGAGGGTTGGCATGGACAACAGGTGCTGTCTCCAAACTCCGAGATGTGATTATGCATGGGAACTGTGTAAGGGACTTTTTAGATAAAGAGATTGTCTCCAGGTCTTTGGAAGTTGGTGTGTTTCTTTTCTTTTCTTTTCTTTTCTTTTCTTTTCTTTTCTTTTCTTTTCTTTTCTTTTCTTTTCTTTTCTTTTCTTTTCCATCTGTGTCAATTAACAGTCCAATTTCTTTGATTTTAAAACAAACTTGAGAAAGCAAGCTTTGAAGGACAGCTAGTCTTAAAAGTCAGTTAAGTCACTCCTGGATATCTGGGGAAGACTGGCTTTGAGGGTTTGTCTGACCACTGACAACCTCTGTTGGCTGGTTTGTTTGGCACAGGACCTTACTCTGTACACGAATTTGCAATCCTCCTGCCTTTGCATTATATGAGTGCACTGTTAACATTTATCTTCCCTTTTTCCTTCTTCCTTTGTTTCTCTCTCTATCATTCTGGATTTTGTTTGTTTATTTTTCGATATAGAGTTTCATTTGGATAGGCTGGCCATATACATTTGCTATGTAGTTTTATTAGTTACTTTTCTATTGCTGTAATAAATACCATGACCAAAAGCATCTTATAGAAGAAAATTTTATTTTGGCTTAGAGTTCCAGAGTGGGAGTCTGTATGTGGAGGAAAGTGTGGCCACAGATGGCCAGAGCAGGAAATTGAGAGAGAGCTTAAACCTCCATCCACATGCAGGAAGCAGAGGGACTGAACTTTGCAAAGCTCACCCCTAGTGACTTACCCACTTCAGCAAGGCTCCTAAGAGTTCCAGAATCTCCCTAAACCATTGAGGACCAAGGGTATATGGCCTATGGGGGACACAAATACTTGAACATTTCTCATTCAAACCACCACAGTAGTCAAGGACTATGAAGTTTCAGAATGATGTTCTTGCTTCTGCCTCTTGAGTGCTGGCATTACAAGTGTGCACCACTGTAACTAATAGACTTGTGTGTTTTCTGGAGTTCAAATTTAGGGTTTTGTGCATATAAGCTAAGCAAACTATTTAGCAACTAAACTACATCCAAAACCCTCCCCTGTTTTAAAGTCTGTCTTATTTATGATTCCTGTACATCACTTCATTCCTACAAATTCGATACTCTTCATGGCAAACTCAAGTTTGTTTTTTTTTTCTTTATTTACATTTCAAATGCTATCCCGAAAGTTCCCTATACCACGCCCCTGCCCCTGCTCCCCTACCCACCCACTCCCACTACTCAAGTTTTGATTTCTGGAAATCTTTTTCTGAACACTTTTGCTCTGTGGCTGGTTGACCCCATAGAGATAGGGGCTATAGATGTGGAGAGCTGCCTGTACTTTATTCTACATGAGAAGCCATGTGAAATAGCTTTTCTAGCCCGTTACAGGACTACTTACAGCTTTTAGGACTGGTGAGAGAGGAAGGCATGGGCCAGTGAAAACAGACATGGATCCTTAAGAGAGTTAGGTTGGAAATGCAGGCTTCTCCTTTGCTATCTCTGACCACAACTTTGTCCTATGACAGGGGATTCACAGTGTAGACAGTAAGAAAGTTTGTTGTAGCCCCCAAAATATTCATGATTGTTTTCCTATGAGGCCTCAGCTGTATCACACTTGGACACTGCAGGCTAAGGACAGACACATACTAGGCTTATAGAGTTCAGATTTTCTTTTAGTAAGTGACTTTGCAGTAACAAGGATGTGGAAGGATTTACATTGACTTCCCCTTCCATTTTGTTTTGTCATTCATTTGTCCTGTGGAGATGAAGCAGATCCACTAGAACAAAGCCACAATTTAGTATTCAGTAGAATTTATCTTTGGGCCCTGCCCTCTGAAGTAGCTCTACCCTGCAGGGCTGTCCTCTTAAGGCTAGGCATAAGTATTCTCACCTGCAACTCCATATTTGGGTGACCTTTTCTTTTCTTTTCTTTTCTTTTTCTTTTCTTTTCTTTTCTTTTCTTTTCTTTTCTTTTCTTTTCTTTTCTTTTCTCTTTCTTTCTTTCTTTCTTTCTTTCTTTCTTTCTTTCTTCGAGACAGGGTTTCTCTGTATAATAACCCTGGCTGTCCTGGAACTCAAACTCAGAAATCTGACTGCCTCTGCCTCCTTGGGTGACCTTTCAAG
>NC_034604.1:5920437-5927414 GCF_900095145.1 Mus pahari | reverse complement strand
GAGAGAGAGAGAGAGAGAGACAGAGACAGAGACAGAGACAGAGACAGAGACAGAGAGACAGAGAGACAGAGACAGGAGAGAGACAGAGACAGAGACAGAGACAGAGACAGAGAGAGACAGAGAGAGAGACAGAGACAGCGAGGCAGAGAGAGACAGAGAGAGAGCCTATATTTGATTTATGTAGTGCTGGGGATCTAACCTATGGCTATTTTCAGAATGTTTGGCAACAAACACTACCAACTGGGTTACATCCCTATCTATCCTTGCTTTCATTTATTTTGTGGTGGTGGTTGTTGAGACAGGACCTGTAACCAAGGCTGATCTTAAACTCACAGCAATCTTCAAATTTTCTTTTCTTTTTCTCAACCCAAACCTAGGGTCCTCATATGACAGGTAGTTCTATCACTGAGGTAAATTGCCAGTACTGGTCAACATTTTTCAAAAAATAGAAAGTAAGGGTTACATAGACGGCTCAGTGTAGCCCACTGAGCATCGTTGTTCTTGCAGGGGACTTAGGTTTGATTTCCAATTCCCACATGGTGGCTCACAACCATCCACAACTCCAGTTCTAGGAGATTTGACACCCTCTTCTGACCTCTAAAGGCACCAGGAATGAATGTGGTGCACAGACATAGGTGTGAGCAAAGCACTTATACAGATATAAAATAAAAATAAATAAATCTTCCAAAATTAAACAAAAAATTAAAAAGAAAAAGCAAACATCTATGGCTGTATTGAATATCTACAGACTACCTCGCAGCTTTCCAAACAATATAGCATAATAACTATTTACATAGCATTTATATTAGGTGTTTATAAGTACCCAGAGAGGATTTAAAGTATAACAGAGAATGTATGCAGGTTAAGTCAAATGTTAAGGAATTCTCTACAAAAGGTATCAATCATCTGATCTAATAATCTTTGTCCAATCATTTGATATGTGTAAGGAGAGGTTCTGATACTAAGGTCTTGTTCCCCTATTGGTTCTTGATTTGTCAGTAAAGAAAGCTGGGGGAGGGGGCAATTGCTGGGTGGAAGGTACAGGTGGGACATCTGCATACCAGGAGGAAAAGGAGAGGCAAGGAAGGTGGTGGTGGGGGGGGTCTACCATGCTTCGGAAGAAGAATGCAGCAGTCATGTGAGGTCTTGGGAAGAGCAAGGGCCTGTGGCCTCTGCTCCAGGCGGGTGGCTAAAGATGTTTGGCAGGGGCTAGGTGGGACTAGCCACTAAGTCTAGAGCAGGTGAAAAGATGGAGATAACAAATTGGTAAGGGCACAATTATTCATGCGGGAGATACCTGCACCCAGCAATTGAGCCTAGAAGGCAAACTATAAAGGTATTAACTATGTGTGTGTGTTTTATCCACAGATTCAAGGGTCTTGGAAGGGGGCCGGTGGAACAGTCACCTCCCAGAGCTTAAGGCTGGTAGAAGGGGAAACTGGGAGGGGCTGGTAGTGCAGCTCTTCCTGGGAAAAGGCTGTAGTGTTTTAAAACTACACGCAACAGATATGAATAACAGGTTGGGTGCATAAGAAAGAGCCTAGTAAAATTAATTTAAAATTTGAGTGATAGAATATCTTTGAGGAATCAGTTTTACTTTAAATCAAGCAACAATAAAAATAGATCTGCTAGAGAACTTTAAGAATTTTTAAAATTAAGATATTTCTGATTCATATGTAAATTGTTACTAAGTATGATATGCTCAGGGTATTAGAGCATAATTTATTCTTCAAAATAATTTAAACAGTAAGTTCATGATATAGTTTATACTATTATTTGATTAATGGTAGTGAAAAGGTAAACTTTTACTAAGTTTTGGTCAAAATTGTCTCAAATCTCAAATAAGTCTGTCAGGACTGTTGAGGTCACAGAGTGGTTTCATTCTGATGTGGAGTTAAATATTGGCAGTGTATTGTTGGAAGATTGGTGGAATTTTACTTTACTACATACTTTTTATAGGTAATGGGGAATTTTCACTAGAGTTTTTAATACCTACAAATAACATAATATTTCAAATTTTTAAGAATTTGAGGTCAAGATCAAATAATTCTTTCCACTTTATAATTTTCAGTGAAACAATCCATTATATTTTAAGCTGAATTATCCTTCCTTCCTTCCTTCCTTCCTTCCTTCCTTCCTTCCTTCCTTTCCCTTCCTTCTGTTTTTGTTTGTTTGTTTGTTTGGTTGGCTGGTTGGTTTGGGTTTTTTGAGACAGAATCTGTCTGTGTTATGGAACTCTTGGCCTGGAACTCCTGTGTACACCAGGCTGGCCTCTACCTCTTAGACATGCACACGCTTCTGCCTCCCAAGTGCTGGGTTTAAAGGTGTGCACCATCATACCTGGCCCACAATTTTTTGTTTTAAGTACTTGAAAAACTTATTTATTGTTGCTATGTGTGAGAAGTGTGTGAGACAATTGTGTACGTGGACTTGTGCCACAGTGCACTTGTGCAGGTCAGAGGACAACTTTTTAGAGACAAAAGATTCTGTCCTTCCACTTTGAGCTGAGTTCAATCCTTATGATCTATGCAATGGAGGAAAGAACCAACTCCTGAAAATTGTTCTCTGACTTTCACATGTATGTTGTGGCATGTATGTGTATGTACACACACATACACACAGACATACACACATGTGCACATACATAAATTTAAAAAGTAAATTCAAAGAAAAGAAAAAAAATGTTCTGAAACAAATAGAGAGGTGTAATGGTTTGTATATACTTGGACCAGGGAGTGGCACCATCTGGAGGTGTTGCCTGGGTGGAATAGGTGTGACCTGGTTGGAGTAGGTGTGTCACTGTGGGTGTGGGCTTAAGACTCTCACCCCAGTTGCCTGGAAGTCAGTCTTCCAGTAGCAGCCTTTGGATGAAGACATAGAACTCTCAGCTCCTCCTGCACCATGCCTGCCTGGATGCTGCCATGCTCCTGCCTTGATGATAATGGACTGAACCTCTGAACCTGTAAGCCAGCCCCAATTAAATGTCATTTTTATATGACTTGCCTTGGTCATGGTGTCTGTTCACAGCAGTAAAACCCTAACTAATACAAGAGGTCAGAGGACAACTTGCAGGAAGTAGTTGTCTCCTACCATATGGGTATGGCCTGGAAATCTAACTCGTGTTGTCAAGCTTGGCTACCAGTGCCTTTACCCCTTGAGCTATTATTTTAAAGATGTTATTTTTATTTTATGTGAATGGATGTTTTGTCTGATCAAATGTATATGGACCATGTACATGCCTAGAAGCATCAGATCCCCTAGAACTAGAGTCACAGACAGGAATTGCTTTGTGGATATTAGGAGCAGAAGAGCAGCAAGTGCTCTTAACTGATGAACCATCTTTCCAGCCACCACCCCCATCCCCACCCATTTTTTTTTTTTGAAAATAGATCTGGGGATGTATTTCAATCCCAAGTAGAAAGGGAAAAGATTCCTCAAGCTAAATGTTCCCTTCCCTCTTACTTTCAGCATTGACCTCATTTCCTCCTCTGACAGGAATCCCATACTCCACTCTATCAATGTCTGCCCCTATCACCTGGCCTGGAGCTTCCTGTTGTTTTCAAAGGGAAAGGCATCTTGTCTGCTTTCAAGGTTCTTTTTCCAGCTGTATTTCTACCCCTACTTCTGTGGGTTGTCACAGCCATCCTTACTTGTGTGTTCTTCTCTCTGTGACATGTTTCCTTCCTACTGCCAGTGGCTCTTAAACACTGCTACAAGATGGCACTGACCCTGCTTACAAGAAGACCACTTGCCACAGGCAGAGTTCCAAATCCACGAGAGCTCTGCATTCCTTGCTTGACATCCTACAGCCTTTGAGACCCTGGCAGTTCTCTGCTCCCTCTAATGTGGTCACCATGTTGCTCTCATTCTAATACTAACTCTAACCACTTAACTCTCAGAGGTTTCTGTTGTTCTTGATTTGTTCTATTTTTAAGTTTGTGTTTTATGTATGAGTGTTTTGCCTGTACTTATGTCTGTGCACCATGTGCATACAGCATCCATTGAGGTTGGGAAAAGGCATTGGAGATGCTATGGGTTGCTGAGAATAGCAACTCAATTCTCTAGAACAGCCAGTGCTTTTAACTGCTGATCCATCTCTCCAGCAACCTCTCCTCTCCTCTCCTCTCCTCTCCTCTCCTCTCCTCTCCTCTCCTCTCCTCTCCTCCCCTCCCTTCTCCTCCCCTCTCCTCCCCTCCCCTTCCCTTCCTCTCCTCTCCTCTCCTCCCCTCCCTTCTCCTCTTCTGTTCCTTCCTCCCTCCCTCCTTCCCTCCCCCCCTCTCTTTTCAAGAAAGGATTTTTGCCTTGTAATCTTGGCCATCTTCCCCCTTCAATCTGCTGGGTGATGGGCTCTCTGTGCATCTCCATGCCCTGTTCATTACTCTTCCTTTCTGCTTCCTCTTTAGCTGCCTTATTTCCATTTAATGAATATTCCAGGGCAGAGTTGTAGCTCTGTTGGTAGAGTTCTTGCTTAGTATGAATACACAGGCCTTGTGTTACAAGCAAAAATAGAATAGTAATAAAAATATCATACCTATGGGGTTGTAGCTCCAAGGTCTCAATAAATATCTGTTTCTCATTACTTTGATTTCCTACCTATAATTTACTGAATTTCAGCTGCTTTTTAGGTCATTCTAAAATTCCCCCTTTCATCTAGTTTTCTCAGGTTCACTGGCAAGGAGTTCAATGGTTGCTTATAATTAAGACAAAGTACCAATCTCATCAGTGGATATGCAGATCTCCTGTCCTGATGCTGTCTGACATCTGATAACATCTGATAGATTTATTATAACAAAGAAAGAGGGCAGGCATTGCTCTTCTCTGCAGTTTTAGACTATTTGGTTTCTACATTTTGTTCCTGGTCTTAACTGTCATACCTTTTACTTATTTTGGTTTTATGTGTTGTTTTTCTGGGTTTTATGATATGCTCTCTCACCTATAATTTTCTTACTTTTTATTGTTGATGGGGTAAAGGATAGCAGTAGACATTGGTTTTTGTTTTGGGATGTCTAGCACCTGAAATCCTGTTCTGTTAGAGAATTTCTTACCATTCTTGTTTAGAGAATTTCTTACCATAGAGTCTTGCCTCTACAGAGAAGCAAACAAGCCAGATGTTTGCTGTTTTAGTTAAGGCTTCTATTGTTGTGAACAGACACCATGACCAAGGCAACTGTTATAAAAGCAAACATTTAATTGGGGCTGGCTTATAGTTTCAGAGGTTCAGTCCTTTATTATTATGGCAGGAAGCATGTCAGCACGTTATTAGAGGAACTGAGAGTTCTACATCTTGTTTCAAAGGCAAACAGGACAAGACTGGCTCCCACATGGCTAGGCAGAGGATCTCAAAGCCCACTTGCACAGTGATATGCTTCCTCCAATAAGGCCACACCTACTCCAACAAGGCCAACAAGTGCCACTCCCTTGGCCAAGCATATTCAAACCATCACATTTGCTGTCCTCTTTTGTTCAAGTGCATAATTCTAAGTTGATGGTTGTTCCTATTTGACCAATTTTATCTCTCTGCATTAGTGTAATTTTCAATTTATCATTTCCACCTATATTTTTCTTTTATCAAATTTTGCAAAATTGTACTCTGTGTATCTATTTGGTTTATTTTTGAGATTTTTTTAATCTTTCTCATATTCTCTTATTCTTGTTTTATCTATTTTTTATTTACACTGTTTTATTTTTTCATAGTTATCATTTGTTTAAATATTCTAAGGCATTTTTAACATATAAATTTTATTTTATATGTGTATTTTATATGTGTATAGGTTTCTGCCTGTGAACTATCCCAAATGAGTGCTAGGAACTGAACTTGAGTCTTCTGAAAGAGGAGTGTGCACACATAACTAGCGAGCCATTTATCCAGCTCCCATAAGCTACTTCTGAAATAATATTTTATGTGTATGGTATTTTGCCTGTATGTATCTCTGTGCACCATACACATGCCTAGTTCTTAGGGAATCCAGAAGAGAGCACTGGATCACTTGGAACTAGAATGACAGATAGCTTCAGGCTTAGGAGTCATCACTAGGAAGAATGAGGCCTAATGAGAACTGAGGCTGTCAACCCACCTCTTCACCTTCAAAAAAGGACTAATAAAGATTAAGAAACTACATATTTAATCAATCATGCCTATATAGTGAGGTGTTCATTAAAAACTCAAAGAGATAGATTTGGGCCAGTGTGCATTGTCCTGACCAATATTGAATAAAGCTTGTTTCAAATTTGGTTCAAAAATTGTGATACTGGTCTTATTCCCACCTGGTGGGATTAACAGTAGGGTGATGATATGAGCCACCATACCTGGGTCAAAATAGATTGTTTGTCTTATCATTTTTTAAAATTTTTTGTTCTCAAACACTTTTGAGATTTGATTTATTTCATTGCAAACCTCTGACTTTTCTCTTCCAAAGGAGTAACTCTGGGATGGAGAGATGGTGGAGAGATGACCCAGTGGTTGAGAGCTCTAGTCTTCCAGAAGGCCCAGATTCCGTCACCCACACTGTAGTTTGCAGTCACATAGAACTCCAGCTTTAGAGTATCTGACACCTCTTTTGGCTTCATGGGCATCTGGCATGCTTGTGGTACACAGACATACAGGTAGGTAAAAATGCCTATACAAGTAAAGTTTTTGGAAAGAGTAATAACGAAAATGTTAGTGCCCTGTTGATCCTCAAAGATATGCACAGAATTTTTCTAATGTTCAAAGTTTTATCCCAGCTGACTTCATCACTAGCCCTGAGAAAACCTGCCAAGCACCGTGGAGAGCACCATAAACCAGCAATCCAATGTCTCCTATTTCCACATGTATTCATAGTTTACATTCATAGTTTTTTAAAAAGATTCTGTGCCAGATGTGGTAGTACATACCTTTTTTGTTTGTTTGTTTGTTTGTTTGTTTGTTTGTTTTTTCGAGACAGGGTTTCTCTGTGTAGCCCTGGCTGTCCTGGAACTCACTCTGTAGACCAGGCTGG
>NC_034604.1:5916021-5919622 GCF_900095145.1 Mus pahari | reverse complement strand
AGAGAGAGAGAGAGAGAGAGAGAGAGAGAGAGAGAGAGAGAGAGAGAGAGAGAGAAGAGAGAACTGGGTAGCAGGCAGTCCTTTTACAGGCAGCCAACACCTGGCCCACCTAGTGGCAGTGGTAGATGATGATGTTAGCTATTGCTAGGTCCCCAGTAAAAGCCTAGTGGAATTGCCTGTAAGCTAACAATGACCATGACTGACTAAAGGACTATTTTAAATCACCAGACCAAAATGAACGGGCATTTAAAAATTATATTTTATTGATTTATTGTATTTACCATTTTATTATTATTAATGTGAATGGCTGTATATATGTGGGTGTTCAGTACCATGGCACATGTATAGGGGTCAGAGAACCACTTGCTTCAGTCAGATTTTTTCTTCCACTGTGTGAATTGGAGGAATGGGACTTCAGTCAGACTTGGTGGCAAATACTTTTACCCAATGAGCCATCTTGTTGGCCCTGAAGAAATCTTTAACTCTGAAAATTTCTCTAACCCTCTTAGCACCCTAAAGACCTTTTCTTCTTTCATTATTTACATTATTTTATCTTAAAACATTTTTGTAGCTAAAAATCATATGAAATATTTTTTTATTTACTTCAACTGTATTTCAACAAAACCTCAACTTTCAGGGTGGTAGTGATGCATAGTTTTCTTTTTTTTAAATATTTATTTACTATTATATCTAAGTACACTGTAGCTGTCTTCAGATGCGCCAGAAGAGGGTGTCTGATTTCATTATGGATCATTGTGAGCCACCATGTGGTTGCTGGGATTTGAACTCAGGACCTTCAGAAGAGCAATCGGTGCTCTTAACCACTGAGTCATCTCTCCAGCCCCGTGATGCATGGTTTTAATCTGAGCACTTGGAAGGCAGAAGCGGGTAGATCTCTGAGTTTGAGGCCAGCCTGGTCTATAGAGAGAGTTCCAGGATGACCAGGGTTACACAGAAAAACTCTGTCTTAAAAAACCAAACACCAACCAACCAACAAACCAACCAACCAAACAAACAAACAAACAAGTGAAATTACACTGGCTTTTAAGAAAACATACCGGCCGGGAGTGGTGGCGCACGCCTTTAATCCCAGCACTCAGGAGGCAGAGGCAGGCAAATTTCTGAGTTCGAGGCCAGCCTGGTCTACAGAGTGAGTTCCAGGACAGCCAGGGCTACACAGAGAAACCCTGTCTCGAAAAACCAAAAAAAAAAAAAAAAAAAAAAAAAGTTAGCAAAGAAAACATACCAAGCAGGTATTATCTCAGGAATGCATAACTACTGCAATTTTATTTCCTCACCTTCTTAAGAGAATGAAGATTGATTTAATTGATGCTAGGACTCAAAGAAACCCAGGACAATAGCCTCACTCAGTACCTGTGACTCCTCCCAGCATTTCTCCCCCCCCCCTCCTCACCTCCCAACCTCTTCAGCCCAAGGGCTTCTGTAGCTGTCCAGCAGCCATGGATGACTGGGTACTTGAAAGGGAGGCTGGAAATGAAAAAGGATGGGCTAGTGAGAGAAGAATAAAGACAAAGATTTCTGATCAAGGCTCAAAGTTTAATATTCAGCTCTGTGTTTATATATAGGGAAAACCCACAGACCCATCCTTTGTTTCAGTTGGATTATGTTGCAAAGCAAGCTCAGCAGGCAGTCTGCTCCCATTGGAAATTACAGTTGTGGCAAGACAGAAAACTCGACCCTAAGTCATCAGAAGACTGTGGCAAACAATTAAGGTCTGTCTAGCCTGCTCAAGGCTGGGGGAAGGGTACAGGCTTCCCTTCCCTCTTCCCAGTTTCTTTCCTATATGAACCTTCCACTTCGGCCATATGCTCTCTTGGTCTGTTGGTCCTATCTCTTCCTTCTCCTCTTTTGCTGATCCCCTCCATTCCCATGGCCTGGCTCAGTCTGGATCCTTCCAGATGCCTTTGTCTAAACACCTCTTTTTTGTCTACAATAAAACCCTTCTCCTCAACCATATCTTCAGGTAATTATGTCCTCGTTTTTGTTTAGTTGAAATCTTTTTTGGAGACCAACTCTTGAGAAGATACTGGATCTTCTGTCACTTGATAAGATTTACTTGGTTCATGTAGCACTTGGAGGCTTATAGAGGTGGTTCTCAGTGTTCACATGTTTGCCAGACATAAACGTGGATGAAACACATTCAAAGTGATTGCAAGACAATTATAATATCTCCCCTTAGCTGTCAGTCAATAGAGTTTCTATTTTAATAAGTCTGTACTGTTGCCCTGATCTTGCCTTTAAGTATGGTCAGGAACAAATCTCTCAGCAGGCTGTGGCATTGCACACCAGTACATTTGGAAACAGTATATTTGGAAACATGAGGCTGGAGGATTAGGTCATCAATGGCTAGATTTCCAGTTCAAGGCTGACTGTATGAGATCCTGTTAACATAAATTAAATTATACCCCTTGTTTAGCAGCATCTTCTTTGGAATGACAGTTTAAGACACCAGGGAGCCTTAGCTTACGGGGGACCCCCTGAGTAAACCACATGGAGCCAGGATCGATGCAAAAAGCAAGAGGAATTTATTGTTCCAGCGCACTGGGGTCGTCCCAGGCCTGAAGGAGAGGTAGGGACGACCAGAAAGTTTTTATATGGTTTCCTGGGGCAGAATAGAGCATCAGCAACTAGGCACAATATGATTGGCAGAACAGTGCACACTTTAAACTGATTGGTCTTTAGGGAATGAGGTGACAAGGACTTCCCTTGTCTGAAGGTAGACAACAGTCAGTCCTGCTAAATGTGTCCCCACCCACAGGTCGGTTTCTGCCCTGTGGTCTGAGAAATGGTAATTAGCCTCTCCCTTCCAGGAAGGCAAGTGTTTCATGACCTTCCCAAAGTTCCTAAGATGACCTTTTCAACAGCAGTTCCTGTACTACACACACTTATTACCACAAGCTGTACCTGTAAGTCATGCTCCATCACTGGATCTTCAGTGAAGATCTGGGGAGAGGTGAAGAGAAAAGACTTTGGAGACAGGTACACCCAAATCTGAATCCCAGTTACACTATTTATTATTTGTGTGACATTTGGCAAGTTGCTTAGCCTCTCTGAACATCACATTCCTCCAGGGTAAAAGTAGAACAATAAAGACTCCTTTGTAGAACTTCTATGAAGACAAGGCTAGAAATATGGCATATGCTCAGGATGGTCTTGAACTCATTAGGTCTTTCAGGCTGTCCTTGAACTCAAAGCAATCCTACTGCCTAGTCTCCCACGTGTTGGGGTTGTAGGCATGACCCTCCATGTCCAGCTAGCTTGTCTACCCTTTCTGCCTCACCACAGATGCTAGATAGGGATGATGGGATGGCCTTTATGACTTCTTCCTGTACTAAGCATCTAGAATTGTCCACTTATGCCCATAGACCTAACAGCTCAATTTCCTTTTTTATTTTTTATTTATTTTTCAAATTTTATTAGATATTTTCTTCATTTACATTTCAAATGCTAGCCTGAAAGTCCACTACACCCTTCCCCCACTCTGCTCCCCGACCCACCCACTCCCACTTCTTGGCACTGGTGTTCCCCTGTACTGGGGCATATAAAGTGTGCAAGACCAAGGGGCCTCTCTTCCCAATGA
>NC_034604.1:5881797-5916010 GCF_900095145.1 Mus pahari | reverse complement strand
AGGTACCATGAGGTGCTGAGAAGAAGGTATATCCTTTTGTTTTAAAATAAAATGTTCTGTAGTTATCTGTTAAATCCATTTGTTTCATAACTTCTTTTAGTTTCAATGTGTCTCGGTTTAGTTTCAGTTTTCAGGATCTGTCCATTGATGAGAATGGGGTGTTGAAGTCTCCCAGTATNGTTGTGTGAGGTACAATGTGTGCTTTGAGCTTTACTAAAGTTTCTTTAATGAATGTAACTGCCCTTGCATTTGGAGCATAGGTTTTCAGGATTGAGAGCTCATCTTGGAAGATTTTACCTTTGATGAGTATGAAGTGCCCTTCCTTGTCTTTTTTGATAACTTTGGGTTGGGAGTCAATTTTATTTGATATTAGAGTAGCTACTCCAGCTTGTTTCTTTGGACCATTTGCTTGGAAAATTGTTTTCCAGCCTTTCACTCTGAGGTAGTGTCTGTCTTTTCCCCTGAGGTGAGTTTCCTGTTAGCAGCAAAATCTTGGGTCCTGTTTGTGTAGCCAGTCTGTTAGTCTATGTCTTTTTATTAGGGAACTGAGTCCATTGATATTAAGAGATATTAGAGAAAAGTAATTGTTGCTTCCTGTTATTTTTGTTGTTAAAGTTTGGATTCTGTTCTTGTGGCTGTCTTCTTTTCGGTTTGTTGAAGTATTATTTTCTTGCTCTTTCTAGGGTGTAGTTTCCATCCTTGTATTGGTATTTTCCTTTTATTATCCTTTGAAGGGCTGGATTTGTAGAAAGATATTATGAATTTGTTTTTGTTATGGAATACTTTGGTTTCTCCATCTATGGTAATTGAGAGTTTTGCTGGGTATAGTAGCCTGGACTGGCATTTGTGTTCTATTAGGGTCTGCATAACATCTGTCCAGGATCTTCTGGCTTTCATAGTCTCTCGTGAGAAGTCTGGTGTAATTCTGATAGGCCTGCCTTTATATGTTACTTGACCTTTTTCCCTTACTGCTTTTAATATTCTATCTTTATTTAGTGTATTTGTTGTTCTGATTATTATGTGTCGGGAGGAATTTCTTTTCTGGTCCAGTCTGTTTGGAGTTCTGTAGGCTTCTTGTATGTTCATGGACATCCCTTTCTTTAGGTTAGGGAAGTTTTCTTCTATTCTTTTGTTGAAGATATTTTCTTCATTCTCATCTACTCCTATTATCTGTAGGTTTGGTGTTCTCATTGTGTCCTGGATTTCCTGGATGTTTTGAGTTAGGATCTTTTTACATTTTGCATTTTCTTTGATTGTTGTGTCCATGTTCTGTATGGAATCTTCTGCATCTGAGATTCTCTCTTNNATNTCTTGTATTCTGTTGCTGATGCTCAAATCTATGGTTCCTGATTTCTTTCTTAGGGTTCCTATCTTCAGAGTTGTCTCCCTTTGCATTTTCTTTATTGTTTCTACTTCCNTTTTTAGATCTTGGATGGTTTTGTTCAATTCCATCACCTGTTTGGTTGTTTTTTTCCTGTAATTCTTTAAGGGATTTTTGTGTTTCTTCTTTAAGGGCTTCTACTTGTTTAGCAGTGTTTTCATGCAATTCTTTAAGGGCTTCCACCTGTTTTGCAGTGTTCTCCTATATTTCTTTAAGTGAGTTATTAATGCCCTTCTTAATGTCCTCTACTAGCATCATGAGATATGATTTTAAATCAGAGTCTTGCTTTTCGGGTGTGTTGGGGTATCCAGGACTCGATGTGGTTGGAGTGCTGGGTTCTGATGATGTTGAGTGGTCCTGGTTTCTGTTAGTAAGATTGTTATGTTTGCCTTTCTCCATCTGGTAATCTCTGACGTTAGTTGTTCTAGCTGTCTCTGGCTCGAGCTTGTTCCTCTTGTGCTTCTGTTAGCCTCTGTCAGCACTCCTGGGAGGCCAACTCTCTCCTGAGTCTCAGTGGTCAGAGCACTCTTGCAGGCCACCTCTCCTCTGAAGGGGGAGGAGTGCAGATGTTTGGAGCTCAAATCTGCTTCATGGCTGAAGATGAAGTCCCGAAATGGCGCCTGTCCCAGAAGCTATGTTGCTTCTGCAGTCCACAGGCTCTCCTGCACAGACTCGTCTCTGAGGGACCTGAGATACAAGATGGCTCTCTTTCCTGCTCTGGTGGTTAGAGCTGTCCCTGGCAGCCACCTCTTCTCTGTCAGGGTCAGGAGCTCAGGGGTCTATAGCTCAGATCTGCTTCCTGGCTGAAGATGAAGGCTGGAAACAGGGCCTGTCCCAGAAGCCATGTTGCTTCTGCAGTCCACAGGCTCTCCTGTGCAGACTCAACAGCTCAACTTCTTTTGCATCAATCAGTTCAGGGATACAAACTGATTTTCTCCAAATCTCAGTGTTCCCATGTAAGTTTCTTGCCCTATTGTCATAGCTCTCTTGCCTTTCTGACTGTATAAGGACACACATCCTATCTTGCAGCCAAATGGTCAATATTGAAATGACAGCTGTAATTACCATAAACCAGAGACAAACACATAGGTTATACCATGAAAGATACCCAAAAGAAAGGTTAGAAATCCTGATGTTGGCTACTTGGATTGGAAAACCCCTGATCCATTAATGTGAACTGGATACAGTGGGAGGGTGACCATTGATGTTTATTCAGTAATTGGCAGTGGTTCAACAAAATGAAACCTCAGCTATCTGATTAAATGTCTAGGCAAAGCTTCAAATGATATCATTATTTTACTCACAGTTCTTAGATCAAATTAGAGACAAGTTAAGGATTGATAGACAGATGTCATGATAGAGCAGATTTTATCAGATAATAGTCAAGAGCCACTCAACATACTGTTCTTCTTGACTTTGTGTTTTATGGCAGACAGGTTCTAGACACAGAGGTACTAAAGCACCTGAGGCATGTTTCATCCGCCAGATAGAGCCTGGAAAGAAACCAACAATTTCAAGGCAGTTCATACCAGAAGGAAATGGGGCTATGTTTATATTCTGTTAGTTTTGTTTCAGATAAGGTCTTGTGTAGCCCAGGCTGACTTTTAACTCACTGTGTAGCTGATGTTGACTTTGAGTTTCTGATCTACTTTCTGTCACCACCCAATTGTATGGTGTAGCACCATACTTGACCATAACTGAAGTTTATAAACAACCCTGAGAAGTGGAAGAAGGAGGAAGATAGGTTTTCTGTGACATTCAGAAGTAATATGCAGAGAAGATACTATGTTGTAAGACATAAGCTCATTTTGTACTCTATCCACATACAGGATCCATCTCTACCCAACTCCATCATATTTAAGTTCCCAGATTGAGTGACTCAGTTCTAAGTTTTATTTTATTTTATTATTTTGAGAAAAGTTCTGATGAATCCCAGGATGAACTTTGAACTTGTGACATAGCTAAGGATAATAACTTATACCTCTGATCTTTCTGCTTTCATCTTTCCAAAGGCTAATTTAATGTCTAATGTACAAATTTGCATTACAATATCTAGTTTACATGGTACTGGGGTAGTGTATGGGCTTTATGTATGCTAGACAAGCAATCTACCAACTGAACTACATCTCCAGCTCTATTTTATTTATTATTTATGCAGAGTCTTACATTGCCCAGGCTAGTCTTGAACTCACTCTGTAGCCAAGAGTATCCTAGAGCCCCTGATCTTTCTGCCACAACCTCCAAAGTACTGTGATCCCAAGCCTGTACCACAAACCTCAAGTAGATTCTAGATATTTTTTAACATTTCTGGCAATGGGCGCCAGTAATAGATACCTGGTGTTAAGAAGGCATTTAAAGGCCAGTGAGGTGGCTCGATAGGTGAAAGTGCTGGCTGCACAGATCTGGTGATCTGGGTTCAATTCCAAGTTCCCCAAAAGTTGTCACCTGACCCCACATGTGGCATGCACAAAATTGTATTTATATACCATATACACATACCCATCATAAATTAAATTTTTTTTAAAAATTACTTATTTATTTTATGTATATGAGTCCACTGTAGCTGTACAGATAGTTGTGAGCTTTCATGTGGTTGCTGGGAATTGAATTTTTAGGACCTCTGCTTGCTCTGGGCAACCCTGCTTGCTCTGGTTGTCCTTCTTGCTCAGTCCCCGCTTGTTCCAGCTCAAAGATTTATTTATTTTATATAAGTACACTGTAGCTGACTTCAGATGGGCCAGAAGAGGGTGTCAGATTTCATTAAGGGTAGTTGTGAGCCACCATGTGGTTGCTGGGATTTGAACTCATGACCTTCAGAAGAGCAGTCAGTGTTCTTACCCACTGAGCTATCTCGCCAGCCCATAAATTATTATTATTATTATTTTTAAAGAATGGGTTTAGTACCATAAATTGTACAGATTGGTTAGGATGATTGTTTTGGGTTTATAAATTTTACCAAAAAAAAAAAAAGAGACTTTAAAAAAGAAAGAAAAAACAAAAAGACATAAGGATATAGTTTAGTGGCAGAGCACCTGCTTAGCATGTGCAAGGTCCTGAGTGGATCCTGGTGGGGTGGAGGGGATGGACCGAGAGATGTGTTGCTTTCTGGCTTCTTCAGAGACAAACGGGATGCTTCCAGGGAGCCCCCAGCCCCTCTGGGAGGTCCTTGCTTTTCTCCAGCATTTCCGATTCCATTCTTCTAGACCGTCCAGCATTCTTTACTTCGTATCCTGAGAAATCCTTCAGAGTGACATATTTTCTGAATATATAATGTTGGCATGTTATATTATTTCCTTTCTCTGAACATGTGCTTAAGGAAACATGACAAACTAGAGAACAAAATTAATTGTCCAAAATATTCTTTCAGGAACCCAGATGTCCCTCAATAGAGGAATGGATACAGAAACTGTGGTACATTTATACAATGGAGTACTACTCAGCTATTAAAAACAATGAATTTATGAAATTCTTGGGCAAATGGATGTATCTGGAGGGTATCATTTTTAGTGAGGTAACCCAATCACAAAAGAAGTCACTAGATATGCACTCACTGATAAGCGGATATTAGACCAGAAACTTAGAATGCCGAAGATACATTATGCAAAACAGAAGAAAACCAAGAAGGATGACCATTGTGTGGATACTTCATTCCTCCTTAGAATAAGGAACAAAATACTCATGAATGGATATAGGTACAGAGACAAAATTTAGAGCTAAGATGAAAGGATGGACTATCCAGAGACTACCCCATCCGGGAATCCATCCCATCATCAGCCACCAAACCTAGATACTAATGCTCATGCCAGCAAGATTCTGCTGAAGGGACCCTGATATAGCGGCCTCTTGTGAGGCTTTGCCAGTGCCTGGCAAACACAGAAGTGGATGCTCACAGCCAGCTATTGGATGGAACACAGGGTCCCCAATGGAGGAGCTAGAGAAAGTACTCAAGGAGCTGAAGGGGGCTGCAACCCTGTAGGTGGAACAACAATATGAACTAACCAGTACCCCCTGAGCTTGTGTCTCTAGCTGCATATGTAGCAGAAGATGGCCTAATCGGCCATCACTGGGAATAGAGGCCCCTTGGTCTTGCAAACTTTATATGACCCAGCACAAGGAAGGCCTCGGCCAAGTAATGGGAGTGGGTGGGTAGGGGAGCAGGGGTGGGGGGGCTATAGGGAACTTTCGGGATAGCATTTGAAATGTAAATAAAGAAAATAATAATAATAGAAAAAATTTTTTTAAAATGTAAAAAAAAATAGTCTTTCAGAACCTACCAAAATGATTTAGCAAGTTTATTTATTGGCTTTTGCAAGAACACATTGGCATGATTTTTTAGCCAGGAATTCAGTCCTGACTGTCCTAGAATTTGCCTGTGAGGACCTGGCTAGACACAATCATATCAACTATTGTCCAAAGACAGTCACAGCAGCACAAGGTCTCTGGCAACCACAAAGAGAAAATACAACCTTTGAAGCTGAGTCCCAGAAGGCAGAGTCCTAATTGGGAACAGTGGAAAGAACCTGACTTCAACTGAAAACTGTTCACAGTTCAGTGTCAGCCTG
Source organism: Mus pahari (assembly GCF_900095145.1). Classification (NCBI taxonomy): domain Eukaryota; kingdom Metazoa; phylum Chordata; class Mammalia; order Rodentia; family Muridae; genus Mus; species Mus pahari. The sequence continues at coordinate 5,910,067 of NC_034604.1, read as the reverse complement.
TGGTAACTATCCCCAAGGGCCTTCACTTACCAAAGGTGCTGTGTCCAAAATAGATAAGGGTCGTTTTTCTCTTAGACAAAGTAAAACAAAACAAAACAAAACAAAGGGCTACACTATAATCAGGTTTAAGGGAGGCATGGTGTGGTGGGGGCATCTGTTGATAAATGGAGGTGCTAACTCAGGATTCATTCACAGCCAGAGCAGGTATTAATGAAGTCATGTTCCCCTGCCCACACATGGGGTTCTGTTTCCTCAGCTCCAGGTGGTCTTCTTTCCCAATCTATGATACCTGTTGCATTATCTTATCCCTTTCTCTCTTCTGGTCTCCTCTACGTCTTTCTCCCATCCTTTCCTTTTGTCTCACCCTCTCCAATATTCCCTGGTCATATGAACTCTTTTTTTCAAGTAATGATCCAGAAAGTCAAATTCAAGATTCAATCTTTTATTCCATGATAAAAAACAAAACTCAGAATGATAGAAATTTATTCTTTTTGTTTGTTTGTTTTTTGTTTTTGTTTGTTTTAAATTTACTTATTTTGTGTCGGTAGCTGTCTTCAGACACACCAGAAGAAGGCATTAGATTCCATTACAGATGGTTGTGAGCCATTATGTACTTGCCGGGAATTGAACTCAGAATCTATAGAAAAGCAGTGTTCTTAATCACTGAGCCATCTCTCCCGGTCCGAAGTTTATACTTGAACATAATAGAATTTTCAGGTCTAAAATGTCTTGAGGGAGTCCCTAGACAAACACCCACTTTTGACGTTAAATCACCAGGAGTAAGCATCTTGAGGGATGGTCTCCAGAGGTAAACAACTGGAATAGAGATTACAACCTGAGCTTCCCGAAGCCAGCTCCTCAGCCTCACATGATAACAATGTCATCTCTGACCTGTACATAGCACTTTCCAGTAGAGGGACTAAGCCAAGGAGTGGGATGGTTTCTGTATTCCTTTATTTATGCTAAATCTAAGTATCTTCCTTCAGGTTTGACTATTAAGTGGCAGAGACAAGGCTCTCATGCCTTGAGGCTACTTACATTTCCACACTTACATCTTATGGTTAGAGTTGTTTATACAAATGTATGTCAACAGAACTAATATGGTTTGTCTGATACGCTCTTGAATGTGAGATCAGTACTATAAAACTACTTGGGAAAAATCTACATGTTTAAGTTGTTGTTTAAGAAGTGTTCATGAACCCCAAAAGACCACTAAGGAGCTGATTCTGATACAATGGGGTTAGGGTCTCTTTATTATAAGCTTAGGCTCCCTGCCAGGCCTGACACAACAGGATGGGAAGGTAGATCCCCCAGAACAGTTTCAGGCAAGCATTTATAGAAGCAAGAAAGGGGTATCTACCCTGGTGTACATCTCATTGGGGGGCATTGTGACCTTTAACATAACTGGCTGGTGCTGGGATTCAAACCATAAACGTAACTTCTGCTTTAATCCTGATTGGTAGTTTTTAGGGAGTGAAGTGTCAGGGGTGTGTTTGAAACCTGGAGGTGTATATTTGGGAATAACTTGGAAACTGTGCTAGATGCAGGCTTTTTGGTTTTGTTTTTTTTTTTTTTTTGGGGGGGGGGTAACCTAGAAACTGGTGTTAGACACAGGTCTTGTTGGGGGTAGCCTAAAAACTGTCTTCCATTCTCATTCTGGATCTGTGAACACAAAGCCTTCTTTTAAGTGCAGTGCCCTAGGCACGAGAGAGCTCAGCTGGCTAGGTGGTTGCCAACTAACCCAGTGACCTGAGTTCCATTCCTGGAGGCTGCAAAGTGAAAGGAGGGAATAAAATGTTGACGATTGTCCTCTGTACTTTGGCACGCATGCATTCAAGCAGCTAATCTGTGTAGTATTAATCTTATAGAATGAATGAATGCAGGTACACTCTAGGGCAGGAATAGCAGCAGAAATGCATGAGGAGTATCCTTTGCAGTGGTAGCTTTTGGCCTGGTGAACTTACAGGCTCCTCTCAACCACTTTACCCATATCCCTTTGAATTTTAGTTTTCTTTCCTTTTTATTTATTCTTTTCTTATATAATGCATCACAACTCAAGCCTCTTCTTTCTCCAGATTTTCCAGTTGCTACCCTGTCTCTTCTCTATCCCAGATTCACTGCTCTTCCATTTTCCTTCAGTAAAAATCAGCCGGGCAGTGGTGGCGCACGCCTTTAATCCCAGCACTCAGGAGGCAGAGGCAGGTGGATTTCTGAGTTCGAGGCCAGCCTGGTCTACAGAGTTAGTTCCAGGACAGCCAGGGCTACACAGAGAAACCCTGTCTCAAGAAAACAAATCTGACCAACCAACCAACCAAACTAACCAAACAGGGTATGTAACAAGATGCAATAAGACTAAGCACAAACTCTCATATCAATGGATGAAGCAACCCAGTAGGTTGAAAAAGGTTCCAAGAACAGGTAAAGGAGTCAGAGGCACTGCATACTGCACTGTACTTCCACTTTTAGGAGTCTCACAAAAACCCCAAGCTAAACTGTTTTTTGTTTGTTTGTTTTTGAGTAGAATCTCTACAGGCTCGCCTGGAGTTCACAATGTAGACCAGGTTTATCTAGAACTTATGATCCTCTTGGCTTAGCCTCCAGATTAATGGCATTACAGTAATATGCTACCGTGCCTAGTGAGTTTTTTGTTTTGCTATATTTTTAAAGATTTGTTTATTTATTTTATGTACATGAGTGTTCTATTTGCATGTGTACCTGCATGCCAGAAGGCATCAGATCACCTTACAGATGGTTGTGAGCCACCATGTGGTTATGCTGGATATTGAACTTAGGACTTCTGGAAGAACAGTCAGTGCTCTTAACCACCAAACCAACTCTCCAGCCCACCTAGCATTTTTTCAAAAGATTGATTTATTTATGTAGTTTACGTATATAGGTGCTCTGTCTGCATGTACATCTGCACCTCAGAAGAGGACATCAGCTCCCTTATAGATGGTTGTGAGCTATCATGTAGATGCTGGAAGAGCAACCAGTGTTTTTTTGTTTTTGTTTTTGTTTTTGTTTTTTTTTTTGTTTTTTTTTTTTTTTTTGTTTTTTTTTTTGAGACAGGGTTTCTCTGTATAGCTCTGGCTGTCCTGGAATTCACTTTGTAGACCAGGCTGGCCTCAAACTCAGAAATCTGCCTGCCTCTGCCTCCCGAGTGCTGGGATTAAAGGCGTGTGCCACCATACCCAGCAATAACCAGTGTTCTTAATCACTGAGATATTTCTTCAGCCCGTGCTTAGAATTTAAAAAAAAAAATTTATTCTGAGACAGGTTCCATGTGCCCAACATATAGAGCCTTGACCTCTTTATGTAACCAAGGATTACCTTGAATTCCTGATTTTTCTGCCTCCATATATAGGACTTATAGTCCTGGGATTACAGATATATGCCACTACACCCAGATATGGGGGGGGGCAATTTGTACACACCTAGGACTTTGTGTATGCTAGACAAGCATTCTATCAACTGAACTGCATCTCAACCCAATCTACAATCTTTGTTGCTTTTAGATAGGAACTTATGCAGGACTGATTGGCTGGAACTCTCTTTGTTGATCAGTCTAACCCTTAACTCACAGACATCTGCCTTCAGAGTTCTGGGATTAAAGGTATGTGCCCCCATATCCTGATAAGCATCCACAATCTTGATGACATTCAATTAGTAGTCATTTTGGAGCATGTGGTATCAGTTTCAACTTTCTTCTCAGTGCTGTGTCATCAATGTTCTCAATGTTGACAAATGTGTTTTTATAATCAAACTTGGAATCAGTGTGTGTAATTCTGATTTATTGTTTGTACTATATTATCTCTAGTCAATCCTGGGTCATTGAAAGAAAATTGGATGAGATTTCTTATGACGCTAACAATAAATCATCAGCAGCATCTGCATTGTTCTGATGTTAGGAAAAAGAACATAGGAAACTAGGTTGACGGCTGATGTTAGAGATGCATGTTTTTTCTGAAACATGTCTTCTCAACTATTCAAATTTTTGACTGCTGTCATCTAAAGAGAGCTGGTATTTATAAGAATGAGAAACCTGTTATGAATGAATGATTCCGGAATAGCCATTCATTCAGACTCCTGCAAAATATTTGTTACACACCAATAAATGTCTACTATGTCAGACTTATGCTTGTCAAAGAAGGTTTTAAACAGACTCATGTCATGGTCAAAGCTTCCAGTCTGCCGAGGAAGAGCTAATAGGTTCCTTAGTCTTCTTTCATAGTGATGATCTATTTGGAGAAATTTATGGAGCCTACCTCTTCTTTGTTCACATAGTCCCCATCCCAGTGATGTGCACCACATGTTACAGAGGGAATTTCACTTCCAATAAATGGCTGGAGCCATGGTACTTTTCAAAAAGGAGGAAAGAACCCAGGGCTGTGTGAGAGGGAGGGATCTTGGTTTCCTTCCTATTTCAGAAAAACAGTAGAAAAATTTTATAGTTAGTCTTCTGAAATTCAAACAGCTTTCTGATATTTTCATTAATTTATGCATTGTAATATATTATATACATATACACATACACATACATATACAATCAATATATATCAACATATTCATATCCATATATATACATATATATATATATATATATATATATATATATATATATATATATCAAGTTGGCTTGAAAGTCAGTGATACTTCTGCCTTAGCTTCTTGAGAACTTGGATGGCATGTATGAGCCACCACACCCAGGTCATTATGTATTCATTTTTGAATGATCTTGCTATTTGCTATGTAGTTAGCTCAAGTTTGCATTAAAGTCATGTTTCTTCTGCCTCAGCCTCTCTTGTGCTGGCTTGTGCCATTACACCAGCTAGGTTCTGAACAACTGTCTTAAGAGTAATGCCTTACAGGACATTTTTATTTTAATTTACAGTGGAAGACACCAGCCTTTAAAACAGTCTACAAGTAATTTTGTGAATTTGCTATAAATAACATGGTCACAAAATTAATTAATTAATTAATTAATTCTCAAATAAAATTGAAATCAGAGATTATTTATTTACTTGGATCTTTTACATCCTAGGCTGTCCTGAACTGACAATCTAGCCAAGGTTGTCCCTCGACCTCTGATCTTTTACATCCTAGGCTGTCCTGAACTGACAATCTAGTCAAGGTTGTCCTTCAATCTCTGATCCTCCTACCTTCAGCTCCCACATTATGGAAGTAGAGGTCTGTACTACCTCACTGGGTTTATGCAATGCTGGAGCTCAAACCCAGGACTACTAGAATCTTAAAGTTAGGAAAGCCTTTGAAATAACACAGGCCTCCCTATAAGTTCATGTTAAAATTCTTAGGTGCTAATAAAACTGAAAATTGATTAAGGACGGGAAAAATGGGTCCAGTGATTGATACATAGTCTTGACAGAGACAGGAACAAGAGCACACAGAGTCCTATCAGTGTGCATCAGAGAAGGCACTAGGCATAGAAGTTAATGAGGAGAGGGCAGAGTAAAGACTGTATGAGGAGCTGGGCGTGGTGGTGCACACCTTTAATCGCAGCACTCGGAAGGCAGAGGCAGGTGGATTTCTGAGTTCGAGACCAGCCTGGTCTACAGAGTGACTTCCAGGACAGCCAAGGCTACACAGAGAAACCCTGTTTCGAAAAACCAAAAAAAAAAAAAAAAAAAAAGATAGTATGAGTTGTGGAACCCAGCAAAGAATGCATTGAAACTCCTCTCAAAATTCAGGAACTTTAGGACCAGAGATAGCTAAGCATTATGTCTAGCATAACCTGCCAGCCTAAAAGGCCAGCTCTGGAGGCTAACAACTATTCTTTACAGATGCTATGGTTTTTCCTTCTGTGTCTGAAAGCAGATTCTCTATTTCCCAGTGCTCATAAATATAAAGGCTTTACAGGGCAATCAAAGACATTATTTAAACCAGGTTCAGTGGGATACACCTATAATCCCAGCTTCCTGGAGTCTGGGGTACCAAGTTCAAGACCAGTCTAGGCTATATAGTAAGTTCCAGGCCAGGCTATGCTGTAGAGTACAATCCTTTCTCAAAAATAAAAGGATCATTATGATGGCTCAGTGGTTAAAGGCATTTGCTGTCAACCCTGATCCCCTGATCTTTGGAACCTGCATGATGAAAAAGAAAGTACCAGCTCCCACAAACTGTCCCCTGAGTTCCACACATGTGTGTGCACACATACACAGAGAATAAATAGTAAAAATAAAATAAAAGACTCAAAACATGAGTAAGGATGTAAGGGTCATAGGCTCACAAGCCACACTGATGGTAAGTCTGGCTTCTATGGTCCCTTTCTCTAACTGGTTTGCTGTAGTCATTTGTAGTTTGTTTGAGGACTTTCAGGCAAGATTAAAAAATGGTGTGTGCCTGTCTCTCCCAAATTCTTTATAGTAAAAAGTGTGCAGTTTAATAATTCTGAATTATATATTATAATTCTTTATAATATAAAGAATTATAAATTCTTTATAGCAAAAAGTATGCAGTTTAATAATTCTGAGCATTGTTTGAGAAGTTCAAGTCAGCCCATCCACCCTTCTACCCTTGGGCCTTATAGTTCTCTCTGAAATATTTAGGCTATAACCTTGTCCTTTAAGACTTCCTTGAATGGAAGGCACAGAAGTACACATTGTACTGGATGGTAAAGAGTGCATTCACATTTCTCTCCAGTACTGAGAACGGAGCCCAGAGCTGCATGTTCACTATAAAACTGTTCGTGCCCCATTAAACTATTCCCCCACAGCATATCCTTTCTTGACTTAATGTTGTCTCTTTTTAGCTATGTGTTTGGGAGCAATGCAGCTATTTCTAGGTTTTCAGTGACCTTGTATATTCCATGAGTTTGGACTATCTCAGCTTTTGAGTCTTTTCCTGTGAAGGAAGAGAAAATGTAAACACATTTTATTTAAAAAGGTGCTGAGGGAAGATAACATAAGGAAAAAGGAAAGTGTATGTTTGGGAGATAAAGATTTTGCTCACTGAGATAAACAATGAAATATCCATGGAGAATGAATCATGTCCAGGAAACCAGAGAAGACAAGACAAAGTGCTAATATTTAAGGGTTGAGATAATTAATTGTTGGGGTGGTGAGCCAGAGAATTGAAGTGTGTTCAAGGCCCAGTTCTTGACTTCATATAATATGAAAAAAAAAAAAAAAAAAAGGAAGGTGGGGGGTAGAAAAGAAAAGGCTGGATGGGGTACAAATTACAAGTTGTAATTTTAAGCTTCTTAGAGGTTATTATAAACAACTGGAAAGAAAATTATTTCCAATTGTGTTTTATATATTCTCTTGTTGGCAGTGGTCAGTGTTCGCAATAAATACTTATATTCTACTTATGGAATGGAACTATATCATGTGATGTGTAAGGAGAGGAGGATGTGTAGAGAGAAGCTCTTAGCCGGAGTAAGGGCTAGAAAGTGGGGGCAGTTAAACTCTTTTCTCTTCTCTTTGGAACTGATGGCAGAAAGTCTTTTGGATGGCTGATCTTATTAATACACACCTTTGCCTCATTTTCTTTTCTTTTCTTTTTTTTTTTAAAATTATTTTATAAGATACTTTCTTCATTTACATTTCAAATGCTATCCCGAATGTCCCCTATACCCTCCCCCTGCCCTGCTCCCCTGCCCACGCACTCCCACTTCTTGGCCCTGGCCTTCCCCTCTATGGGGCATATAAAGTTTGCGAGACCAAGGGGCCTCTCTTCCCAATGATGGCTGACTAGGCCATCTTCTGCTACATATGCAGCTAGAGACACAAGCTCTGGGGGTGCTGGTTAGTTCATATTGTTGTTCCACCTATAGGGTTGCAGACCCCTTTCAGCTCCTTGGGTACTTTCTCTAGCTCCTCCATTGGGGGGCCTGTGTTCCATCCAATAGCTGATTGTGAGCATCCACTTCATAGCGGCCTCTTGTGAGGCTATGCCAGTGCCTGGCAAACACAGAAGTGGATGTTTGCCTCACTTTCAAATATTTAGTGTATTCTCTAGAGAATAGTAGTTCAAGTATTTCAGATAACATTTCAATTTCTGCTTTAATTAATACCGAGTGGTTTCATTAAACCCACAGTTTCAAACTGATGATACATAAACAGATGTAGAATAGAGCTGAGTTTTGAAGTCAGTGTGATCAAGTGCATGTCCCTTCTTCCACTTGCTGGGCTACCCTGGGCATGTTATTGGAAGCCATGGCATGGGCTACTGTAAGCATATTATTGGAAGCCAGATTGTTTAAATGCATCTTCTTCATAATAAGAATTGATATAATGATTAAATGAGACAAACTATAGAAAACACTTAACAATGTTGATGCACAGTAGGGACTTTACAAATACCAATAATTCTTCCTCTCCTCCTTCTCTCCAAGGGGACAGGAGAAGCATGTGACTTAAATGGTCTGACACTCATAAAATGACAGTTTGGCTTTGAAGGAAATTAAAAAATATTGTGCTATTTTGAGGCAGGATCTCACATGTTCCATACTGGCCTGGAAATTATATAGCTGAGGATTACTGTGAACTTCCTGTCGTCCCCCTAAGTGCTGGGTTATATCATATCACACTTGGCTTATGTGGTACTGGGAATTGAGTCTTGGGCTTTTGATGCTAGTAAGCACTCTACCAATGAAACTACCTCTCTAGCCCCTAAAAAGTGGTGGTTTACTCAGAGCCAAGTACAAATGAATATGGACCTGGAAATGTAGATCAGGGGTATGGTGGTTCACATGAGATGTTTTCCTCAGTCTCAGACACTTGACTATTTGATTCCCAGTTGGTGGTGCTGTATGGGCAGGTTTGGGAGTTATGGCCTTGCTGAAGGAGTATGTCCTTGAAGGCAGGCTTTGAGCATTTATAGCATTATTCCACTTCCAGCTCACTCTTTCTGCTTCCTGCAGATGCCTAAAGATGTGAACACTTATCTTCTTCCTTTGGTTGCCTGCCACCATTACTCTTCCACCAAGATAAACCCTTCCTCTTCTTACTTTTGGTCATGGCATTTTATCACAGCAATAGAACAGTAACAAACACAAATGCTAAGCTTGCTATCACACTCATCCCAGCTGGAATCTGTGATACCAACACCCTTTCTCCCAGCCCCACCACTGCTGTATTGTCAACATCTCTTTACTTGCATTTCCTCTTTGTTCTGTGGTATATTTGGTGCTTAATGTACAGAGGGAGGCAAGTCTCTTGCTGTAGCTAGATACCATCCTTCCATTACTGCAGATTGCCTTTCTCATGAAAAAAAAAAATGGGAATCTTATCTCAAAAAGAAAAAAAAAACCCAAAAACCAACAAATAGTTTTGAGAACTGCTTTTATACTTGAGAAAAGCTGCCAGGAATGAGTTTTATGAACCCCTGTAGCATTTTACCATTGAGTGTGTGGTACACAACCAGTTCCAGAGCTTGGGAGGTTGAGATGGAAGAATCATTCATTTAAGCTGGCTTGAGTCAAGAAAACCCTTTCTTAGAAAGAAAGAAAGAAAGAAAGAAAGAAAGAAAGAAAGAAAGAAAGAAAGAAAGAAGAAAGAAAGAAAGAAAGGAAGGAAGAAGAAAGAAAGGAAGGAAGGAAGGAAGGAAGGAAGAAGAAAGAAAGAAAGAAAGAAAGAAAGAAAGAAAGAAAGAAAGGAAGAAGAAAGAAAGAAAGAAAGAAAGGAAGGAAGGAAGAAGAAAGAAAGAAAGAAAGAAAGAAAGAAAGAAAGAAAGAAAGAAAGGAAGGAAGGAAGGAGAAAGAGGAGTATGTTCTGAGCAGAGAACCCAACTCATTTTCCACTTTATTTCAGTGCTTGCTTTCCATTTTGTGTTATCAGAAGGTGCACATTCTTCGTTACAACCACAAATATGTGTGGGAGACTGTGCTGTATTAGGGGTAAAAGAAATGAAGTGCTGATACCATGTCTTGATTAATTGGAACACACGTCTAGCCTCTTTCCCTTTATTATATGCCCCCCTTCTCTATTTTCTGTTTGAACTGGCATGGAAATACAGTGTTCCTGCCAAATGAGTATGCTGAAATGAGAAATTTAACTATTTTCCCCTGCCAGAATAGTGTCAATGTTGATCTGCAGAGAAATCTATGCTGAGATGTGTCACCATGGACCTTATCACAAGCAAAGCATGGATAGTGTGCTGGGGATAGGGTACAGTTCAGTATAAGGGGCGGAGTGCCTGTCAGCTTCAATAAATGTGCTTACTTGAAACTATCTCAAAATGATTGTCTTTTCACATGAAGCAAGTGCAGGTCTAGGACCCTGTTCTAATTTCCACATTTACCTGAAGACATGGGCAGAGATACTTACATAGACGTTGTTCTTCCTCTCTCTCTCTCTCTCTCTCTCTCTCTCTCTCTCTCTCTCTCTCTCTCTNCACACACACACACACACACACACACACACCGCTATATAAATCGCTCAGGCTGAGGGTGTAGATTAGCTGCTAGATTACTTGCCTAGCATGCACTAAATGTTGGTGTTGGTCTCCATCATCTCATAAACAGGTGGCATGTTCCTGTAATCCCAGCACTTGGGAAATGGAGGCAGGAGGATCAGAAGTTCAAGTCATTCCTAGCTACACAGTAATTTCCAGAAAACCCTGTCTTAAAAAAACAAAACAAAACAAAACAACAACAACAAAAACAAAAAAACCAAAACAAAACAAAAAAAAAACTTTGTGGCCCCTAAGATGTCCTGTCACCAGCTCAGGTAAAGGAGCGTGTTACCAAGCCTGGTGACCCTAGTTTGACATGGTAGGAAAGAACCAACTCTCTCAAGTTGTCCTTTGACACATGTACCAAGGTATGCATGTGCCCCCACTACAAATAGATAACTGTAAATGAAAAATAATGCAAAAGTTGGAAACCAAGTTTGGTTGCTTACAACGTAATTCTGGCTCTTGGGAAATTAAAGGACAAAGCAGGGAAATTTCAGGCCTGAAGTCTAGCTGGAGTGCAAAATGACGCTGCTAATTGAGACTCTTCTCAGGTGATTTTAGATTGTGTTGTGTTGACAATTAAAACAACCTAAATTCAGTGCCTAGCACCCACATCAGGTGGCTTACAATCACCTGTAACCTACCTTCAGAGGCTCCAACACCTCTGGCATCCCTACTTGCATATACACATACATAATTAAAAATAAAAATCAATCTTGAAAAAAAAATCAAGCATTTTAGTAGAGCACAATTCAAAGAGTTGCTAATTTAACATACACTATGGAGTGACAGCAAGAAAATATGAGTCTTTTATTTCCATAGTCAAGACATTATGGGGTGTTTTGTTTTTTTCATTTTTCTGAGACATTATGTGTTTTTAAGGACAGAAAGTTTCACATGTACAGTAAGAACTGCAATTCACAGCATACTGAGGTCTTGGTTTTGAGGCAAGGCGTCCATCCAGGCAGTATTTGCAGACACTGTGAGTGGCAGCATACCCGGTGAGGAATGCTTTGACTAGTGTGTACTCCCAAGACTGATGGGAAGTCACGGCGTTCAACCTGTGCTGCTCTTAGAATCACCTTGGGCCTGTTTCACTGTCGATTTTGAGTTAATTTGTGCTGGTTGTGAGTTCAGAGACTGTTTATCATTTCCATGTTCACAATTAGCTACTGTACCCTGCTATGGTGTCCTGCCCTACCCTTTGATTAGCTGTGTCCTATGGAATCTTATGTTGAAATCCATGTTTAAAAACAATACACCACAGTGCAGAAAGAAATAGGTGCTGCTGTAGCACAGTAGTTTTAGCATACTGACCCTGACACTTCTGATGTGGCTGAAATCCAGCCTCCCCACCCTCCCCAGCATCTGAGGTCATGGAATCAATGGGGCCTGGAAGGGACAGGGTGGAAGAGTGGGGAAAGAGGAGCAGATTTTATCTTCATATTTATTCAGCTCATTCAGGAGTGTTGGAGTCTGGGGAAATATTCACATTAGCCAGACTTGGAAATCAATTTAGGAAGTGGTAACACTCCCCATATGATGGCAGATGTGATATGTTTGCTCTACAAGAGTACAACTCTTGGCCAAATGGTTTCCTCTCCCAAGGGATGTTATAAACTGATCCTTCTGCTGTGCCTTAGGAAGCACTTGTCACATAAGTCAGAGTTCCTTTTCTAGACTTCCTAGAGACAACTTTTTTTTTTCTGTTGTCATGACACCACTCCCTTTTCTCTGTATCATCCATTCTTCACTGTGGGTGAAAATCTAGAGAGAAAACATTAACAGAGAAGGTGCCTACTGCTTTGGGTGGCCACAAAACAATGGCAATCTCAGAAGTGCTCTAACCCTACAGCAGGGCCCTTGCATTCTGGAAGGACTTCAGATGGTTAGACTTGTGCAGGTGAATTTGTTGTAGAGGTTTTCACTGGGGAAACAAATTTGCTCAGAGATGGCATTTTTGGTATTTGGGTGTTATGTCTTCTTTTGACCTTCCTCTCCAGATGGGTCCCATCCCAGAACTCTTCACAGACTGTTTGCATTTCCTCCATAGTGAGAAAGACTGGTGATCTTGGTGTGTGTGTGTGTGTGTGTGTGTGTGTGTGTGTGTGTATACTCAGGCATGAAGCATGCTGTATCTCTTCTTACTGATCTTCAGAGATTTAAGCCTGAAACTCACTGATGAGACTTCCTGCCCAATGACTTCCTGTGTGTATTTTGTTTAAAAACAGCTCATCCAGATCCAAGTGAGAACCACAAACATCTCCTACAGCCTCTACCATTCATTCTTTCTAAACATCTCCTACAGCCTCTACCATTCATTCTTTCTAAACATCTCCTACAGCCTCTACCATTCATTCTTTCTAAACATCTCCTACAGCCTACACCATTCATTCTTTGTAAACATCTCCTACAGCCTCTACCATTCATTCTTTGTAAACATTTCCTACAGTCTACACCATTCATTCTTTGTAAACATTTCCTATAGCCTACACCATTCATTCTTTCTGAACATTTCCTACAGCCTACACCATTCATTCTTTCTGAACATTTCCTACAGCCACTACCATTCATTCTTTCTAAACATCTCCTACAGCCTCTACCATTCATTCTTTCTAAACATTTCCTACAGTCTACACCATTCATTCTTTGTAAACATTTCCTACAGCCTACACCATTCATTCTTTCTGAACATTTCCTACAGCCACTACCATTCATTCTTTCTAAACATCTCCTACAGCCTCTACTATTCATTCTTTCTAAACATCTCCTACAGCCTCTACCATTCATTCTTTCTAAACATTTCCTACAGCCTATACCATTCATTCTTTCTAAAAGTACAGTTGAAATAATCCCATCAGACACTGTTCCCCTTAATCTATGCTTTCTAAAATCCTTATCACATAAGCTTTGAACCAAGTTTAGCCTCTTTGAAGAGGAGGAGGAGGAGGAAGAGGAAAAGGAAGAGGAAGAGGAAGCAGCAGCAGCAGCAGCAGCAGCAGCAGCAGCAGCTGCAGCTGGAGAGATGGCTCAGCGGTTAAGAGCACTGACTGCTCTTCTGGAGTTCCTGAGTTCAAATCCCAGGAACCACATGGTGGCTCACAACCATCTGTAATGAAATCTGATGCCCTCTTCTGGTGTGCCTGAAGATAGCTACAGTGTACTTACATATAATAAGTAAATCTTTGGGCCGGAGCAAGAGAGTCCAGAGGGAGTAGGGAAAAAAAAAAAAAAAAAAAAAGAAAGAAGAAAAGAAAAACCTGTTGGTGCCACACAAACACAACCATCTCTTTCATCTACATGTTTTGAAAAGAAAATCTACAGAAGTTATGGATTCCACAGTCAGAAGGAGCCTCCTTTGATAATGGAATGTTTTTAATTATTTAAATACTTTCACAGCAAGAGTTCACAGTGGGATGGTTTCTTAAAGTATTACTGGAATCTCCCTGTAGGTAACCCGGTAACTGTGTGAAAGCCTTTGATTAAACAACCTGGCATGAGGTAAAATGTGAGTTCCCCACTTAAGAGTGCTGCACTGGATATTCAAAACCTCATTTGCTATCCCTTGTGAGAAATTGAAGTGCTCTTCAGTTGAACTAGGAACCCTAATATCACCACAGTGCTTCCAGGGTGGAGGTAAGAGGCAAGCACTCCATGCACAAACCTCTGTTGGATTTTCATCTTTTAAAATGATAGTTAAAGAATATTTTACAGCTGAAAATTAGCCTCAAAACCTCCATGGAAATTGAATTCATGAATTCTCCTAGTCCTTGGGAAAATGTTTTCAAATATAGATAGGCAATGGCTGTTCTAGGATTCCTTTTTGACTGCACTTATTAATAAGTAACACACACACATACACACACACACACACACACACACACACACACACACACACACAAGCAAACAAGCAAACAAAGCCTTAAAATAAGGTCAAAGTTGAGCTGGCCAAGCTCATCAGGCATTGCTTTCCATTTAGGTCCTGGAGAAGAGCACACGGAACTCTCTTTCTGTTTCTCCTTTCTGCCTGTTTTGTTTGTTTGTTTGTTTTCTTCCTTCTTCCTTCTTGCCCAATACATTTAGCATCTGCTTTGTGCAAGATTTATATTAAATACTTTGGATAGTTTCTTCAGATCACAGTCTGTGAAAAAGGACAAATAATTAAGTCATTCACTTATTTATTCACTGAGTCATTACTGATGAAGTACCTACTACATGTGCCCTGCATTCTAAGTACAATAAACCCTTAGTTACCTTGGGCCCTAAATGCATGCTGGTGATGTGGGGTTAAAAAACAAAAAGAGGGTGATATTCTTGTCCTTAGTTTTTCCTACTTGCTTATGATCTGAAATACATAATGATAACAAATAAAAATGTGTATAATTGATCTCTGTAATCTTTGTAATATGATGAAATAGCCATTAGTGTTATACTAATTTTCATTCTTCTGCTGTGATAAAATAGCCTAACCAAAACCAACTTAGGTAGGAATGCTTTATTAGGTAGAAGTAATTTATTTTGGCTCACAATTCCAGGTTGTAGTCTGTTACTGTGGAGAAGTCAAGGCAGAAACTTGAAGTTTAGTTAACAGCAAAGAAAGAATAAATGCATCTTTGCTTTCTTTCATCCCGTTTCTTCTTATGTTGTTCAAGATTCCCTGGTTAGCGAACAGTGCTGCCCACAATAGGCTGAGACTTCCTACAAAATAAGACAATTTTCCTTCCCTACACATGTTTACAGGCCAACCTGATGGAAGTATTTTTTTCAACTGATGCTCTCTTCTGTCATATTGTCAGTTAGAACCAATTAGCAGGGGCACTACAGATTATCAGCTGAATGGGAACTTAATGGAATGTTTTATGTCAAAGACAAGAAATTCAAAAAGTTTCACAGAGAATATTTAGAAATATTTCTATTACTAAGAAACTTTCTTGCGGGCTGGAGAGATGGCTCAGTCGTTAAGAGCACCGACTGCTCTTTCAAAGGTCCTGAGTTCAAATCCCAGCAACCGCATGGTGGCTCACAACCATCCGTAATGAGGTCTGACACCCTCTTCTAGTGCATCTGAAGACAGCTACAGTATACTTACATATAATAATAAATAAATCTTTAAAAAAAAAAAAAGAAACTTTCTTGCTTGAGAGACATTATATTAGAGTCCCTGGATCTGCTTATACATGAAAATATTAGTTCTTAACTCTTTTGAATGCAGACTGTCAGTGGATTTTGATACATTTGTCATAAATGGATAATAAAATCTGGAGAGAAGCCCAGGGTACGTAGAATATATGCTTAGCATACTCAAGGTCCTGAGACTGGTATGGAGCCCACTATATAGCCCAGGCAGGCCTCCAACCCTTCTACTTTTGTTTCCACCGGGCTGGGATCACAGGTATGAGCCAGCATCTCTCTCATTTTTTGTTCTTAGTTCTGTGGGGTATATTTTTTTCTGTTACGCTAGCCATTAAAGTCAGGTACAGAAATAAACTGGTTATAACCAGACTCAGCAAGTATTTATTGAACCAAGATTTAATTTATTTTCCTTCTCAATGCTTCCCCTTACCCATTGGTCCTTCACTCCTAAGCCAAGATTTCAAAGTCCAGTGAAGTATTTAATGTCTCAGTAAAGTAAGAAAAAGGATTTTTAATAATAATGGATAAAATTATTAAATGTTAATTACTACTAATTATTTAAATATTTCAAGGGGGTATAACAAAAATTTATAGCCTTAAATGCTTCTATTGGTAAAGAAAAAAGGCTGAAATTTAGTGCGTTAAAGATATTACTTAAAGCACTCAGGAGGCAGAGGAGGCAGATCTCTAAGAGTTCCAGGACAGTCTCGTCTACAAAGTGAGTTTCAGGACATCCAGGGCTATTACACAGAGAAACTCTACAAACAAACAAACACACAAACACACAAACACACAAACAAACAAAAAACGTGTAGCTTAAGAAGCTAAGAAGTCAAGAGAGGTGACATAAAGAAGAAAAATACAGATAGCAGAAATTAACAGGGAGAAGTATGCTAATAAAAATAAGTAACAAAAATGAACTGTTAGCCAACAATAAAATCACTAAAAATATGGCAAGTCTGATCAAGAAAACAAGCTAAGGGCCTAGAGAGATGGCTCAGCGATTAAGAACACTGACTGCTCTTTCAGAGGTCCTGAGTTCAATTCCCAGCAACTACATGGTGGCTTACAACCATCTGTAATGGGATCTGATTCCTTCTTCTGGTGTATCTGAGGAGAGTGACAGTGTACTCACATAAGTAAATAAACAAATCTTTAAAAAAAAATAAAAGGGAGAGAAAACAAGCTAAGGTATTCGTTAACAGCAGGAGAAACGATGAGGCATAGCAATCATTGTAGAGAGGCCTGGATGTAGCTGAGTTGATGAAGTACTTAGCATTCATGAAGTCTTAGTATTTATTCACAATAAAAACATGGGTTTTGTTTTGTTTTTTTGTTTTTTTTGTTTTTGTTTTTTTTTAGAGAAAAAGACTTTGAATTACTTTAATTATTTTGTGAATTCAGTTTTTATGATTTGAAAATTTTTACCATCAGTTTTTTATTGTTCAGTTTCTTTAATGTATGTAAAATAAATCCTTTTTGTTGTTGTTGTTTTATTTTCTGTTTTCTTAACATAATTTCACTTTGCAGCCTAGGCTGTTCTAGAACTGACTATGTAGTCCAGGTGGCCTTGAATTTTTGGCAATCCTTCTGCCTCAACCTGCCCAGTGATGGAATTACAGATATAATTCACCATACCCTGTGTACTGGCTGGATTTATGTGTCAATTTGACACAAGCTGGAGTTATCACAGAGAAAGGAGCTTTAGGTGAGGGAATGCCTCCATGAGATCCAGCTATAAGGCATTTTTTCAATTAGTGGTTAAGGTGGGTGGGTCCATTGTGGGTGGTGCCAAACCTGGGCTGGTAGTCTTGGGTTCTATAAGAAAGCAATCTGAGCAAGCCAGGGGAAGCAAGCCAGTAAGAAGCATCCCTCCATGGCTTCTGCATCAGCTCCTGTTTCTTGACCTGCTTGAGTTCCAGCTCTGACTTCCTTTAGTGATGAACAGCAGTGTGGAAGTGTAGGCTGAATAAACCGTTTCCTCCCCAACTTGCTTCTTGGTCATGATGTTTGTGCAGGAATAGAAACCCTGACTAAGACACGCTGTTAGGATTTCCTTTTGCATTTTGAGATAGTTTTGATTGTTCACATTTTCTGTATCCATTCCTCTGTTGAGGGACGTCTGGGTTCTTTCCAGCTTCTGGCTCTTACAAATAAGGCTGCTATGAACATAGTGGAGCATGTATCATTACAATTTGGAGCATCTTCTGGGTATAGGCCCAGGAGTGGAATTGCTGGATCTTCTGGTAGAACTTTTTTTTTTTTTCAAGGAACAAAAGGGATAGCTCAGTGTCTAAAGGTATTTATCACCCAACTTGAGGTAAGTACCTGTGACCCAAGTGGTGGAAGGACAGAATTGACTCCCCAAAGTTGTCCTCTAGAGTGGAAATACTAACTTCGCAGATGGCTGAAAATTTTACAGGGACTATCCTATGTACACTAAATTAAAGAGTAGAAATAAAAAAAAGTTGTCCTCTAATCTCCACACATGCACCTTGACAACCTTGTCCCCATATGTCAAATAAATGTGGTGTAAAAACAAGATCTGGCTTGGGTCAGAGAGATGACTCAGTGGTTAAGAGCAGGGATTGCAATTACACAGGGTTTGAGTTCAATTCCAAGCACAACCTATAACTCCATTTCTGGGGGGGTGGGGGGGGGAAACCTCTGGCCTCTGCAAAAATCAGCACTCATATGCATATACCAACACACATGCACATAACTAAAAAAATAAAAGCTTAAAAAATTTATTTGGTTCATTAGATTATTATCAAAATTATCTATTATCACAAATGTAGACAGGTCTGGTGTTATATATCTGTAATTCCAGCATGAAGAGGCTGAGGCAGGTGGATCATCTTGAATCCAAGGCCATCCTGGTCTAAATAGTTCTAGGCTAACTTGAACTATAGTATGAAACTCTATCTCAAAAACATAGAAAAAGTAAAAAATTGCAATGAAAATAAAGCAGGTTCTGGCCTAGCTTCCTGGCTGTTTGTTCCAGTTTAGAACTTTTACATTTATTTATCCTAGGAGAAGAAATGCTAACCTGAGTCAAAGGTGGCAGGTTCCTTGTCTCTCCTATGCAGAGTGCCTGCTTTTATTTATTTAGGAGTACTAGCTACATGTTTTATTCAGCACTGCTTTCACATACGACACTTGAGGGCATGTACAGTGTTTATGATCCTAACTATGGTGCAGAGGGTGATCACTTTAATTTATGGATGATTCCAATTGTCACTTCTTCCAAATGGCAATGGAATTTTTCAATATCCCCCAAATAATAGCCTCTGTCTGGAGCAGGGAACATACTGTGTCAGCGTGTCAGTCCTAACCTAATTTTCCTGTCTGTAGCCTTGTTTCTGAGAGGTGTCATCACTAATTGAATCCCAGCAGAAGTGAGCATCACAAAGACTGGGTAAGCACACTCATGGGCCCAACTTAGCCTGCCCTGTTTTCCTGTCTGCACAGTGCTTTCTTTTGTGATTTTTAATTTAGATTTTTAATGTCTGCAAAAAGGTCACAAACTCCCCAGGTCACTGCTAATCCCTAAAAATGTCCTTATCAGCAGCTCACAGGGCTTTTTTTGTTACCTGACTCCCCTATGGGCCTCTGACCTTTCAACTTCTGCTGACTGAAAATTTTCTCCTATTCACAGCCTCAATAAGGCTTCCAAGCTGAAGTTCCAAGGTTCTTGGACAATAAAAGCTGTATATCAGAACAGCTTACACACACACACACACACACACACACACACACACACACACACACACACACACACACACAAAGCCCAGGCACTCTTAGGATTTTAATTTCTGTATCTTGTCAGCTGCCTGCATCTGATGGGGCCTCTGAGAAGGTAGAATTAGATAGAGCCATGAGTGTCTGTTAAGCAGATGGCAACATTGATTGTTTTATTTTCTTCAGTCTTCCTACCAAAGCAATGATTTGTGTAGGCTGATCTGAGATTCCAAGTTCAAAAATTGAAGAGGAAGGGCTGGTGTGGTGACTCAAGTTATTAATCCCAGCACTTAGGAGGCAGAGGCAGGCATTGGTAGAAAACCCACATCTCTTGCCTCAAAGAGAATAAACTAGTTTATTCTAGAGCCAAATCTGAGTGACCGTGGCCCAGGAAATGCAGAGGCTTGAGTGTGGAAGGGTTCCATGGAGTTTTATAGCAGAAGGACAAAGAAAGTCATAAATCAAGGCATTAGAAAAATACACTGGTGGAAATAGCAGAGAGGTAGGTCACAACAAGGTGGAAGAATCTCTCCTATAGGCCTTAGGTGATATCTGATGATGGAAGGGTCCATGATTTGCTGAAGAATGATACCCCAGACTCAAATAGTATGTAAACACAAGGATTGTTTTATTCTATAGAAGTCCAGCATGTTGCAATCTCCCATTATCAAAATAGAGAGACCTCAATGTGAGCTTGCAGGCCAGATTTAAATCATATTAGGGGAATTCTGGGGTAGGTGCCCTTTATCTTAATCTGTTGAGTCCATCTCTAGGGACATTCCATCAGAACCATTACCTGGCTCAGGGGCTGGAAACTGTTGCTGCGGAAGTCTGGAAACTGCTGCTGACCCATTGTCCTTGCCTCAGGCCATATGGCAGGGCAGTTTCTGACTAGCTGCCTGAAGTCTCTGTTTTTTGTTTGTTTGTTTGTTTGTTTTGCTAATAACTGACTTGCCTGGACTTGCCCAGTTCTTAGAAACAGAGATTTAGGCTTTCTCTGAACTGCCAATTTGAAGTCTGTCATGGAATCGGCCTAGCCTTCTCATTCCCCCCTTTCAGGAATGGACCATCTTGAATCCTTGAGATGTTTCTATGGGCTGGTATTGTTGTTTGAGAATAAATCTGTTCCTTAACAAACCTAACTAAAACTAAAGTATTGATTATGCAGGGACTACAAGTCAAAGCTAACATATTCTTCTGTCTTGTAGTCTCTTTCTGACCAAGGCCATGGATTCTTTGACACATCTGAGTGGTCAACATAGAAATAACGGTCCTCATCTAAGACTGTGCAGAGTCCTCCTTGCTGGAGGAACAGCAAGTCTTGGCCTCATCTATTCTGTAAGACTATTTCTGCCATGGAGGATAGAGAATCCCATGGGCTATTGTAAGGTTCCCAACCTTCAGTCAGTGGTACTTACTTTGAGATGTCCCCATGTGAGACACTGCAAATGGATGCAAAAGCAGGATGCAAATGGATGCAAAAGCAGAATCTTTCTGGCATGATGGGAGTCAACCCTCAATCAGTCCCTCTAGGTGAGGGACTAGAAGGCGACCCTAAATGGCTATTACAAGCGGTTTTTACACCTTTTAGGGGCACAGGTTACATCAGCAAGATTACAGTTCAAACTAATTGGCTAAGCATATTGACCTTTAAATCTATTGGCTAGCAAGCATGACATGCATTTGAACTCTACCTGGGACTTTCCAGAGGGTCAGGTAACATTCTGTCAGTACACTCTGAGATTTTTTTTTTTTTTCACTCAAGGATGGACTATCCAGAGACTACCCCATCCGGGGATCCATCCCATCATCAGCCATCAAACCCAGATACTAATGCACATGCCAGCAAGATCCTGCTGAAGGGACCCTGATGTAGCGGCCTCTTGTGAGGCTATGCCAGTGCCTGGCAAACACAGAAGTGGATGCTCACAGCCAGCTATTGGATGGAACACAGGGTCCCCAGTGGAGGAGCTAGAGAAAGTACCCAAGGAGCTGTAGGGGCTGCAATCCTGTAGGTGCAACAACAATATGAATTAACCAGTACCCCCAGAGCTTGTGTCTCTAGCTGCATACGTAGCAGAAGATGGCCTAATCGACCATCATTGGGAAGAGAGACCCCTTGGTCTTGCAAACTTTATATGACCCAGCACAAGGGAAGGCCTGGGCCAAGTAGTGGGAGTGGGTGGGTAGGGGAGCAGGGGCGGGGGGGGGGTATAGGGAACTTTCGGGATAGCATTTGAAATGTAAATAAAGAAAATATCTAATTAAAAAAAAGGAAAAAAAAAAAAAGAATGTTCCTGGGGGGGGGGGGGNGNATGGCACTTGGATTAGCCTTGACCCCAGGTGGGAGGGGGAAGCTGTAAGGAGGGTTCGAGACTGGAAAAAGCCCTTAGGGTCCCTCACTGTGATGAACTTCTCCATCTCCTATGTATATATTGCCATCCATAGGGCATTTTAGGACTGAGGCCCCTATACCAGCAGCTCCAGCCAGCCCCATGCCAAGAAGAGAACCTAGAAACACAGCAGAAATAGTCACCCTTATAGTTTGGAGGTGCTAGCTGGTTGAAGACATTCTCCCCAGAGTCACTCTGGTTACAAGCTGGATTAAAACACAAAAATCCTCAGCTGGATTTACCACCAGGCCATAAAGGCATGGAGTAAGCCCGAGGTAGAAGCCCGCCAAGCATTCTCTGGGGGCAGCATGTATCCTGCAACAGTAGGGGTTACAGTGTGGTTGGAGAGGTGGGAAAAGGCTGGGGGTAACTTATTTGCAATGCATAGTCTCTGTGTTAAGTCCTGGGAGAGAGGAGTTAAGAACTGGAAGTTCAATTGGCCTTCTTGCCAGCCAATGTGAACTTGATGACAAGGTTGTTGCATTGTCCCCTAGGGTACTCAGATAGCAAGGGGGCTAGTGGCTAGAGCAGCAAAGTGTAAGTAGCAAGCAAGCAGGATCAGGAGCCTGGAGTCGCAATTTTAGGGAATCAACAGGGTGTGGGGTGACATTTCATTGCTCTTGTGGCAGTTCACCTGAAAATCTCTTCCTTTGGTATCTCAACTGCTGGATTTTCTCTCTCCTGACAGGTTTACCATGGGAATGGTGTATCCATGTCCCGATCCTAGTCACCGTAACAGTCATAGGCATGGTCAGGGTCATGGTATGAGGTCCTTTCCAGTGAGATTCCAGAGTCTTGTGGTTGTTTCTTAATCCAGACTTTGTCACTTAGTTCAAAGCAATGGGGTTTAGAAGGAGGACCAGATTCATAAACCTGGTGGATGGGGGCCCACAGTTGCTTCTGAAACCTATGGAGGGCTTCCAAGAATTTAAAAAACCTTTGTTGGTCATATTCAGCTAAGATATCAGACTGGAGGTCAGGCAACATGGGAGAGGGCCTCCCATTTAGGAGGGTGGGGGAACCTAAAATATAGAGGGTGTTCCTAGGTCTATATAAGGCATAAGGTAGGAGAGATGCACAGTTACCACCAGTTTCATGGGTTAATTTGGTCAAGGCCTCCTTTAGGGTCTGATTTATCCTCTCTACTTGCCCTGAACTCTGGGGTCTGTATGCACAATGTAATTTCCTTTTGGTTCCCAGAACCCGTGATAGAGATTGAGTTACCTGAGAAATGAATGCTGGTCCATTGTCAGACTCAAGCAAGGTAGGCAAACCATACTGGTTATGATGTCTTCCAGAAGCTTCTTTACCACTATGTTGGCAGTCTCCTCCTTTGTTGGGTAGGCTCCTACCCATCCTAAAAAGGTACCTATAAAAACTAGCAAATACTTATATCCACATGTTTCTATATAATCTATTTCCCAATCAGTCCCTGTCTGTTGACACCTGATTCTGGTTCCTGGAGCAGCTCCTTGATTGGAGCCTGAGGAGTTCACAGCCTGGCAGGTGGCAAAGTCTGAGATTACCTGATCAACCAAGTATCGTATGTCAAATATTTTGTACCTTGCCCCTCACAACAATTCCTTCACCTTATGGTGACCAGGTGTGAAGCTTGATGACTCTGATGCATGAGTTGCTTAGCAAACTTCTTAGTAGCTATGATGGTGCAGCCTTCAGGGGTCAGTAACCATTCAGTCTCTTCTGTAAACTCCTTGGCATTTCGCCTGACATCTTCAGCAGTATATCAAGTGATGGCTGGGAATGCAGGGGGTGGCAAAGCTATCAGGATGTTGGCAGTGGAAACTTGGGTGGTGTCTCTTTTGGCTTTATAAGCTACTTTGTTCCCTTGGACTATTTCTGATGTCCCAAGGTAATGAATCATGGCCACTTTGAGAGGAAACCATAATTCCTCCAATAAAGTAAGTATCCCTTCCTTATTTTTGATTTTTTTTCTTCAGCAGTCAATAATCCCATCTGCTTCTTCTTCTTCTTCTTTTTCATGTTACAAAGCTAGAATGGCTTTATCTTCATTTCAACATTGATAAAACAAAGCCAAAAGCAGTCAGTCATAAAAAGAAGGGAAATGTCCATGGACACTCACCCTGAAGTAGGATCAGCATCAACTAAAGAGCAATTGTGAGCAACACTGCAGCAGACCAACCCAGGTAGCCATGCCACAGCCAAGCTGCCTGCCAGGAGGCTGCAGTAATTACGCTATAGTTCTTTCCCTCTAAACCAAAAGCCTTCAAAATGTATGCACAAAAGGGACAAAAAAAAGAAGGGTCAAAGCTGCCACCTAGAAACTGTGCAAGGAAACATTTCTTGAGTGACATGAAGATCACTTTACAGTGAGTAATGTCATCTGCACTGCGTTATGTATAAGGAAGCATCAGTTCTTAGTGTCCGTACCCCACACCTGGATTACGTCTCCTTTGTGAGTTGTTGATTTACTTCCTGAAGCAATTGCTGTAACTGTGTGAGACTTACAGGCATCTCTTTCTCAGGAGTCTCCATTTCTAGGGAAATGTCACTATCCTCAATAACAACAGTGTCTCCCGCAGCTTTGAGTGAAATTTTTGAGTGAATAAAGTTTAGTGACTGTTAAGCCTTATGCAGCAAGTCATCACCTACCTTCTTTCTCTCTGCTTGTTTGTTTTGAAGTTTTTGAGTGTGTTTCATTTAACTGTGTCTTGAGCTCTCTGACTTCTATCACATAAGTTGGTCACTCCATCTCAGCCTTCTCTTGCTCCATTTCCAAATATTCTCTTTCTCTTCTCAGCTGCTTCATAGTCCTTCGAGATTCTTCAGCTTTAATTTTCCACTTACTTTCTTATTGCTTTTGCAAAATCCCTTCTGTTTCTGCAAGGACCAATTTGTCTTTGTATTTTTCACATTCCAGCTGTAGCAGCATGTGCATTTCATTAGCTTCTTTCAATCTGTGCTCCAAACCCTTGACCACCTCTGTGTCCAAAGTTCCAGCTATGCACGCTTTTGCCTTCTCTTCAAAGCCACGCAATCGTTCACAGTAATTCAAATTAGAAGGGACAGACACCATTGGAAATGACCTCTTGAGAAGGTCTTTGGACTCAAACTCAATAGCTTCTACTTGTTGCTGTCTTTCATTGTTTTTCCTACTCTCATGTTTAACAGCATTCCTCAAAGACTAACTCATTGCAGAGATAGGTATTTCTTTCTCTCTTTCTGAAATTACTGTTTGTAATTCTTCCTGAGAGGAAAAAGATACCTGTTGGTTCTGATGATTGAGTTGGGACTTAAATAATTTATTTTCATCTTGCACCTCCTTTAACAGCTCTGATTTCTTAGAAAGATCACTCTCTATGTCTTAATTTAGCTTCTGTTTTCTTAATTTCTTTTCTTTCAACACGCTTTCCAGTTCTTCAAACTGTGTGCACTTCCCTCTCTCTGTCAGGTCTCTGTCCCTGTCTTCTAAAGCAACCTGCATGCTGTTCACCTGCTCTTCCTTGTCTCTGAATAAGTTCTGCAGCTCCTGGACTTGAGAAGTGACAGACAGCTGGTGAGCTTTTTCAAGATGGGCATTTCCCATTTCTTATTTTATAACTCCTATTTCCTGTTTCAACGCCTGACCAGTTTTTTTCCTCATTAGCAACTCTGAGAAGTTCAATTTCTAGAAGCTCTTCCACAGACTTGATCTGTCCATCTTTCTCATGGGCCACTCTCTTAAGATCTTCAATTAGAGACACAAAAGAAACCTGATGGCTCTGCTTAGCCTTCAACTCTTGAACTTCTGTCATCAGGGTGAAGTTCTCTATTCTTATGGCATTCAGTTCTTCTTCTCTGGTGGCCACCCGAATGAGTCTAGTTTCCAATAATTTTGTGACAGTTCTTCTCATTTTTTTTTTGAATGCATTTTCCATTGGTTCCACAACACCTTTATTAGGTTGTTGAGAAACAGTGGCCTGCAGCTTCTGACCTTCCAATTGTAACGCTTTATTCTGGTCATTCAGAATCTTAAATGCTTCCATTTTGCTGGCAACCTCGTGCTGCAGCTGCTCCTCAAGCAGTCTTATTTTATCATCCTCTATGTGAATATTCTTCTGTATCTTCTCCACCTCATGCGGCCTGTAATTTCTGCACTTCAGCTTTTAATACGAAATTAATATTGTGTACATCTTTAAGCTCCTCCTTCTTGCTTGCTAAACGATCCTGTTCACTTGCTAATGAATCTTCGGCCTGCTTTAGCGGTTTGTTCTTCTCCGTAATCACCTTACGTAATTCCTCTGCCAGAACTGAAGCAGAGATCTGAGCTGCTTTCTGGGAATCTGTTTCGAAGCCTCATTTTGTTCCAAAGTCTCCTGCACTTGGATCTGCAGAGCCTCCTCTTTGCTCACTCTCTTGCTCTGATTCCATCAACTGCGTTAGTCTCTGCTCCAACTGCTGCTTTGATACCAAGGTGTCTGTGAGCTTACCATGTCGACTCTGGACTTTATTTCTTTGGCCACAAATTTACTTTGTAAGTCTTGCTGTGCAGCCTCATGCTCTGCCGTCCTCTTCCCGACGTAGCTTTGAACTTCTTCCCACCGCCTCTCAGCTTCTTGTAGTTGAACCTTCAACGGTGTGTACCTTGTTTTGCATTCCTCTTCTGGACTCCCTCTTGCTGCAGCTTTCCTGTCTTCTCATTCAGCTTGCTCACCAGCCTCCCACAATCTTGGCACAGTTTATTTGGCTCTGCAGACTGCTTGCTTTCCAGCTGGTTTCTGACAGCATCTCTCAAGATACCATCTTCCTGCTTCAAATGAGCTATCTCTGCTTCCATTTGTTCCCGAATTTGCCAAAACTTCGTCTGCATCTGCTAAGTTTCCTGGTAACTGACATGCATTTTGTTTTGAAGTATATTGTGTTCCTTTTCTAGTGTTCCAGTCCGATCTTTCATCCTTGCTATAACAACACTGCTTCTTTCTTTCTCGGTCATCATTTTCTGAGTAACTGCTTACAGCGCCCCTCTGTGGCAGCTGCATCTTCCTTCATGGCAATGAGCAGCTTCTCCTTCTCCTTAAGCTGATGCAGAAGACCACGCAATTCTCCCTTATTCGACTTCTTTAAAGCATCTTTTATCATACCAGAATTTTCCTTCAGCAGGTCTACAAGACAAAGAGCCTCATCTTCAGAAAACATCATAGTCTTCAAGGACAGAAGGAAATCTTTAAATTTCATGTCAGCATTTTCTTTGTCGGTTTCAATCTTCAGCTTTTTTGTTCTAGATTTCTGGATTCCTTCTACATGATTAGGTTTAATCGTATCAATAATTTCTCTCTTATCCACCACGAGATTTGAGTTAGCATTATCCATCAAAGGAATGTAAGTAGTTGCATGAATAAGGGGCTCATCCACCTAGATGTTTTCTGTCTTTTGCTTCTTTGACAAACCTTTCTTCTTTCCTAGTCCACCTTCTTGTTTAGTGTCTTGATGGAAAAGTAATACTTCATGCTTTTGTAAAGGTGCCATCAGCATTTCCATCTTTTTATCTTGTTCATTGCTTCCATTTTTAGATGTTTTCTGCCCTGCTTTCTTCATCAAGGCAGCTGCTTGGGGGGGGGGGGCAGGGTGCAACTGTTTTGTAACTTGAACAGGTTCTACTTTTTTTGCCTGAAATCTTTGATGCATCACTTTCTTTGATGATTTGTTCTTCAAGTGAAGGTTTTTGTTTCTTCTCCTTCTTTCTTTCCCTAACACTACTGGAAGTTTCAGCCACATTCAATGGAGCAGGTCCAAACCGTTCAGCCTCCATGGGTGAAGCATCGGATAACTGAAAGTCCTGAGGTACCTGCTCAGAATCAGATTCATGAAGGGTCCCATTCTGGATTCCTCCTCCTCCTCCTCCTCCTCCTCCTCCTTCTCTGCCTTCTTTTTATCTGTTTTTGTAGAAATCAACTTTTGTTCTCTTTTTTTGTTTTGCAAGAACTTCATCATACAATGTTTCTTTCATGAAAAGCTAAAAGAAAAGGAAAATAACAGATAACTACTGAAGGGATAAGGACAATGAAATATGATGACTCATACAGCAACATGGTCTTCTCTTTTTTTAAAAAATATTTTTTAGTAGATACTTTCTTTATTTACATTTCAAATGTTATCCCTTTCCCTAGTATCCCCTCTGAAAATCCCCTATCCCCTCCCCTCTCCTCCTGCTCCCCAACCCACCCACTCTCATTCATGATCTTGGCATTTCCCTATACTGGGGCATAGAGCCTTCACAGGACCTATGGCCTCTCCTCCCATTGATGACCAACTAGGCCATCCTCTGCTACATATATAGCTAGAGACACAAGTTCCACCATGTGTTTTCTTTGATTGGTGGTATAGTTCCGAGGAGCTCTAGGGGGTACTGGTTAGTTCATATTGATGTTCCTTTTATGGGGCTTCAGTCCCCTTCAGCTCCCTGAGTATTTCTCTGGTTCCTTCATTGGGGATCCTGTGATCTGTCCAATGGATGGCTGTGAACATCCACCACTACTACTTCTTCTTTCTTTCTTTCTTTCTTTCTTTCTTTCTTTCTTTCTTTCTTTCTTTCTTTCTTTCTTTCTTCTTCTTCTTCTTCTTCTTCTTCTTCT
>NC_034604.1:5863375-5881561 GCF_900095145.1 Mus pahari | reverse complement strand
TTCTTCTTCTTCTTCTTCTTCTTCTTCTTCTTCTTCTTCTTCTTCTTCTTCTTCTTCTTCTTCTTCTTCTTCTTTTTTCTCCAGACAAGATTTCTCTGTATAGCCCTGGTTGTCCTAGAACTCACTCTGTAGACCAGGCTGGTCTCGAACTCAGAAATTCACCTGTCTCTCCCTCCCAAGTGCTGGGATTAAAGGCGTATGCCACCATGCCTGGCTGAGCATCTACTTCTTCATTTGCTAGGCACTGGCAGAGCCTCTCAGGAGACAACTATATCAGGCTCCTGTCAGCAGGCTCTTGTTGGCATCTGCCTAGTGTTTGGGTTTGGTGGTTGTTTATGGGGTGGATTCCCAAGTGGGGCAGTCTCTGGATGGTCATTCCTCCAGGCTCTGCTCCAAACTCGATCTCTGTAACTCCTTCCATGGGTATTTTGATCTCTATTCTAAGAAGGAACGAAGTATCTACACTTTGTCTTCCTCCTTCTTGAGTTTCATGTGTTTTGCATATTGTATCTTGAGTAGTCTAAGTTTTTGGACTAATATCTACTTATCAGTGAGTGCATATCAGGTGTATTCTTTTGTGATTGGGTTACCTCACTCAGGATGATATCCTCCAGATCCATCCATTTACCTAAGAATTTCATAAATTCATTATTTTTAATTGCTGAGTAGCACTCCATTGTGTAAATGTACCATATTTTCTGTATCCATTCTTCTGTTGAGGGACATCTGGGTTCTTTCCAGCTTCTGGCTATTAGAAATAAGGCTGCTATGAACATAGTGAAACGTATATCCTTATTACAAGTTGGAACATCTTTTGGGTATGCCCAGGAGAGGTATTGCTGGATCTGCTGGTAGAAATATGTCCAGTTTTCTGAGGAACCGCCAAACTGATTTCCAGAGTGGTTGTACCAGCTTGCAGTCTAACTAGCAATGGAGGAGTGTTCCTCTTTCTCCACATCCTTGCCAGCATCTGCTGTCACCTGAATTTTTGATCTTAGCTATTCTGATGGTGTGAGGTGGAATCTCAGGGTTGTTTTGATTTGCATTTCCCTGATGATTAAGGATGTTGAACATTTTTTCAGGTGCTTCTCAGCCATTCGGTATTCCTCAGTTGAGAATTCNTTGTTTAGCTCTGTACCCCATTTTAAAAATAGGTTTATTTTGTTTTTCTGGAGCCCACCTTCTTGAGTTCTTTGTATATATTGGATATTAGTCCNCTATCAGATTTAGGATTGGTAAAAATCCTCTCCCAGTCTGTTGGTTGCTGTTTTGTCTTATTGACAGTGTCTTTTACCTTACAGAAGCTTTGCAATTTTTTTTGTTGTTGTTTTGTTTTTAGAGACAGGGTTTCTCTGTATAGCCCTGGCTGTCCTGTACTCACTTTGTAGACCAGGCTGGCTTCGAACTCAGAAATCCGCCTGCCTCTGCCTCCCGAATGCTGGGATTAAAGGCATGGGCCACCACGCCCTGCTCCACTTGTTGATTCTTGGTCTTACAGCACAAGCCATTGCTGTTCTGTTTAGGAATTTTTCCCCTGTGCCCATTTCTTCACTTTCTCCTCTGTAAGTTTCAGAGTCTCTGGTTTTATGTGGAGTTTCTTGATCCACTTAGACTTGAGCTTTGCACAAGGAGATAAGAATCCATGGTCTTCTCTTAATGTGAGCCTATGTGGAATCATGCATAGCCAGGAACCAGGCTGGGCTGACATAGAGGCACGAGCTCTACCGAGCTCTACCTGCTGGTTAGTGCACTCTGAGCCCCCTCCGCAATGACTTATCACTGCAGTTCTAATCAGTCATTCTGTCTTCGACAGCAGACACAGCTGCTTTTGGTCACTCAGATTGTCTATATCGTGGGTTCCAGGTCAGCTAGGGTTACACAGTGAGATTCAGAGAAAAAGATAGAAAGTTAGAAACAGTTAATTAATTGATTGAATTTATTATTATTATTTTTTTATATTTGCGACAGGGTTTCTACTATATACCCCAAGCTGGAGAAAATGTATAATCCTCCTGGCCTGTCTCAGCTTCCAGATATTGAGATGTCAGGTGTGCACTCCCACACCCATCTACCAGATTCAAATACTTTGGATCATTATTCTTCTTCCTCCTTCCCCTTTCTTTGTTAACACACAAACTCAAATGATATATGAAGTGGAGATCTTACTTGGTAGATTTGTATTGTAGATCGGACTCCATATTAAATACCATCTCTGTGTCTACATGTTTGCTGAAATATACAAGTTCTAAACATATAAGATGAAGGGACTGTAGCTAGCTCCAGCATGGGTATGTGTTCAAACCCACTTCTAATAAAGAAATACAAACAAGCTAAGATTGCCTCAGAGAGCTGCTTCATTAAGGATTGTCAGAGCTGGCCTTTGCCTAAAGGAGCTGTAACACTAAGATTCTCAAAGAACACTTCCCCCCCTTCCCCATTCACTGCTAGCTCAACCAGGATCCTGCTCCTCCAGGATTCTGTTTTATACCCTCCAGGCAGGGTGGGCAGGTGCCTGATGGCCAGAAGGGAAGAGGTGGACTGTGGACCCTACCCATTCTGGACCTCATCCAGTCCTCTCCAAGCAGGTGTACTGTCAGGTGCTCAGACACCCTGAGAAAAGAGATGGAATTTGATACCATCATAAATAAAAAAGTAAACTTAGCATTTTGAAAAGATAAAACATTTCCCTCTGCTGTAGCTCCTTCCTCATGCTCCTCTGGCTCCCAGTGAACTCACTGCCTCACGCTTTTCTTTGCTAATGGAATATTTGGGTGAAAGTTGAAGGAATTGTGAAGCTCTGACAAATTCTCTTTATCAATTACAGTCTGGTTTTGTATTTGAAAGGAGTACTTCTTCATTCCCAAAGTTTAGAGAAGGAGAACTCATGTAGCCCTTGTCTGGACACTAAAATCTGTCCCTGAGCTTACCAAAAGGACTGAGGCTGAGTCGCTGGGCTTGGCTTCATAGTCCCATTCAAGATACCAGTGGGACTGTAAATGCTTGCTGCTCAGTCAATTTCTTGAAAATAGCTCCACATACTAGGAACACATATTTTGCTTTGTATTGTTGATTTTGGAATGCACTCTCCAGGGTCCAGTGCAGTCATCATGCTTATTTTTGGAGCCTCTCTCATCTGTGCTTGTAGGAGAGTAAGTAGGCAGCCTCTAGGCACTTTACTATGCATGTTTTCTGCTTTGGGTGACACTGGGATTCACTCAATTTTCTGAGTGCAACTTAAATTTTAAAAGACTCTGAAACATCATTTCTCATGCCATGCAAGTCCACCAGAAACCAAGTCAGTGGAAACAGGCTTCACAGTCCCCGTGCACTTGATCTCACCTGGCTGTAGATATTGTTGTTGATTTCTAATGGTTCTTCCCTCTCTTTTCAACTCTATTATTCATGGTTAGATTTAAACAACCATCTCTTTTCCTCTCAGAGAATCCACAATTGATTACCTAGGACATCCCTGAAAACACACACACACATACACACAAACACACACACACACACACACACACACACACACACACACACGTACATATATACAGAGAGAGAGAGAGAGAGAGCACACAAACAAACAAAGAAACAAACACACTGATTATTTCCATTAATTTTCCNACACACACACAGAGAGAGAGAGAGAGAGAGAGAGAGAGAGAGAGCACACAAACAAACAAAGAAACAAACACACTGATTATTTCCATTAATTTTCCAAGTGCATATATTGTAACCTCATACCAATGCCAACCAAAGGCACTGGCATGTATTACTAACTTGTATATGGAGTTGAAAAGTATATAATAAATATCATAAGAAAGAATTGAAAATGAACAAAGGTAGGACCTTGTGACATGACTCAGTAAGTAAAGGTCATGTGAGCTTGATATGATTGCTATATGAGTTTGATTCATGACACCCATTTGAAAGCAGACACATACCACACCTGTATGCATGGACATGTACACTCATATACATACTAATAATACTTTTTTTCTAAGACTAAAGGTAAACAAAAAGCCTGGACACTGACTTGGCTAGTTTTATGTCAAGCTAGAGTTAACTGAAAGGAGGGAAACTCAGTTGAGAAAATGTCTCCATAAGGTTCAGATATAAGACATTTTCTTAATTAGTTATAGATGGGGGAGAGAGAGTTCAGCCCTTTGTGGGTGGTACCATCTCTGAGCTGGCGGTCATGAGTTCTATAAGAAAGCAGGCTGAGCAAGAAATGGGTATCAGCCAATAAGCAGCACCCTCTCTAGCTTTCGCATCAGCTCCTGTCTCCATGTTCCTGCCCTGTTTGAGTTCCTTCCCCAATTCCTTTCAATAATAGAATACAATGTGGAAATGTAAGCCAAATAAACCCTTTCCTCCTAAACTTGCGTTTTGGTCATAGATCTTGATCACAGCCATTGAAACCCTAACTAAGACAGTGTGTTCTTCTCATGGTTATGCCACTGAACACAAGGCGCTACCCTAACTAAGACAGTGTTTTCTTCTCGTGGTTATGCCACTGAACACAAGGCGCTACCCTAACTAAGACAGTGTTTTCTTCTCGTGGTTATGCCAGTGAACACAAGGCACTACCCTAACTAAGACAGTGTGTTCTTCTCGTGGTTATGCCACTGAACACAAGGCGCTTACCCTAAGACAGTATGTTCTTCTCGTGGTTATGCCACTGAACATAATGCGCTTGCCTCTTGGTGAGTGTAAAGCCAAAACAACTGCTGCAGGACATTTGATCACATTGTGAATCCCAAGATTGTGAGCTGGACAAACCTTGTTGTGGTATGGCTCAGTCATAGCACACACCTTTTATCCAAGAGCTTTCTGTTTACTGTAGACAAGTGGTTGTAATGTGGCTCAGACCTAACCCATACCTTTAACCCAAAAGTTTTCTGTAAACAGGATTAAATAAAGTCAACAATAGGTCAAGAAACAGGACAAGCAAACGATTGAGAGGAAGTGAACATAAGAAAACCCAGGAAGGAGAAAGGAGGGTCTTTGAGTTGAAGGGTATTTAAGAATGGAGGAGAAGAAGGAGGAGAAGGAGGAGTAAGAGGAGGAATAGGAGGAACAGGAGGAACAGAAGAAAGCGGAGCTTTTCCTTCTTGTACATCAGTGTCCTGAGTCTTCATTTGGTAAAATAAAATATGTAGGATTTTGTTTTAAAAACAACAAGCAACCAGAACATAAGTGTGTAGAGACATCTATTACTCACAGCAGTGAGATTGCCTGGAAAGAAATGCTTTCTGTAAATGAAGATTTAAGAGGCCTTTTACGGGGGAACCCATGCATATCATCTACAAAAGTACAACTCTCACTCAAAGGGAATAAGAATTGATTCTTAAGCAAGATATGGATAATCATGGCACATACATGAATTTAGGTTGCTCTAAATAACATCTTCCAGTGTGGAAATGATTTCATGAAACTTCTATAGCTCTAGAGTAAAATGAAGTAAAAAAATCAAGTCATTTCTCAAATACAGATGGAAACAGGTAGACTGGTTACAAAGAAAGAAGCAGGAAACTCTCTGGGAATTAGGAACCTGATGGCACTTTTAGCTCTTGGGTTGGTAGAAGTTAGCTCTCTGTTAATGTACCCTAGGAGGTTTTAGCTTATGGTCACAGAGATGTTCAGATACAAAGGTGGACAATGGGCTATTTCAAGCACTATGGTTCTTAGTTTTGTTGGTTTGGCACAATCTAGAACAATCTGGGAAGAGAATCTCAAGAAAGGGTTGTCTAGATAAGGTTGGTCTACAGGTATGTCTATGGGGGGATTGTCTAATATACTATTTGAGGTAGAAAGACCTGGCCATTGTGGGCAGCACCATTTCTTGGGTGTGTATCCTGCACTGGATGAGAGCAGAGAAAGCAAGCGGAGCACTATTTAGCATGCACGTAGTCACTCTCTCTCTGATTTTGACTGTGGATGTGACTAACTGTTTCAAGTTCTCAAAACCTTAACTTCCTTGAAATGATGGACCATAGCTGAAATTTTGAGTTAAAAACCTCTCTTTCCTGACTTGCTTTTTGTCAGTGTGTGTGTGTGTGTGTGTGTGTGTGTGTGTGTAATCACAGCAACAGAAATAAAATGAGGATAGATACATACTAAAGATAGCCCAAGATAATTTGGCAGTAGATGTGCTATATTCTAACTCTACAACCACAAAGTTCCAATCACTCAACCAGCTTTGTAGAATCCTTAACGAAAGTGTGTGTGGCTTTTTTTTTTTTCTGGGAACTTTACTTCATAATGTTCATATTAGAAAGCACATTTCTGGAGTCTTGGATCTGTAGTAAAGAACAGTTGTTGCTCTTGCAACTCACAACTATCTGTAAGTTCACTTTAGGGGGATCCATCCATGGGCACCAAGCATGAACATGATGTCCATCCATCCATCCATCCATCCATCCATCCATCCATCCATCCATCCATACGTACATAATACATACAGGCTTTCTCAGTTTAGATGCACCTTTTAATTGTTTTTTATTTGTTTGTTTTCAAGACAGGCTTTCTCATGTAGCCATGGATATCACTTTGTAGTCCTGGGTGGCTCTCATCTGCCTCTGCCTCCTGAGTGCTGGGATTAAAAGTGTGTACCACCACTGACCAGCAGATGCACATTCTGAGCATGCTGCACTTGGGTCATTTATCACCTATTCAAAAAAGAAAGCAGCAGCAACTAACACTCCTGGGAAGAGAATTTAGTATTACAGTGAGCAAGGTCATTTAAAAGAATGAGTCAGAGTGATTTGGTGGCCTCAACGACCTCCTCATAAAGCTTTCCAAAGAGCTCTAGTTAAACAAACAAACAAACCAAAAACCAAAAACCAAAAACAACAACAACAACAACAACAACAACAACAACAACAACAACAACTTTGAAGATGCATTAAGGATTTGAGTGTGTGGTGGAGAGGATTATTTTTATGTAGCTCAGGCCCCAACTTCCTGATACTCTTTTTTCTTAGTCTCTAAAATGCTTGGATTATAGGCATTGGCATATTCCAGCCCTGCTAAGAGTTTTTAAAAGAGTCACCAGTTTCCTCTATATATCCATTCATGAGTTTGTCCCCAGAGGTGCCTTCTTCACTTAGCAGCTAGCAAAGTGCCCTGGATTCAGCCAAATGATGCAAATCCCTGCTGAACTATTCTACAAAGATTGCTTTCTTACTTACTCTGAGGGATATGGATGATGACCAGGAGCTAAGTTTTATTAATAATCTCAATTCTAAGGCAGCATGATGTAATGAACAACTTTTAAGTTCTGGGTTCAGACAAGGCCAAGGTATGACCTCAAAATACATTTATTGACTATATACTATTAAACACGAGTTACAGAGTTACAGGCCTCTTCTATGCCTTGCTTTGTTTTTTCCATCTATGAGACAGGAAATTAATGCAAGGTTCAAATGAGGCAAAAGAAGACATAATGTCTCCTTTTCAAGTCAGGGTCAAGACTATGAACACAGAATGTTCATCAAGAACTGATCTTGAGGGAATTGTTTCCTATGAAGAGAACGTTTGGTGGCCCTTTGTTGTGACTGCTGATTGCACACATCTGGAAACTATGACAACCAGTTTGTTTTGAGTTCAACTTGGCCTCAAATATTGCTCTCTATATGGCAGCTTTTAGCCCTTAGTTTTCCCCAACACATCATAGCTTGTCTTAAATTTAGGCAAAAGAGGGGCTGCCAAACGAAATGCAAGTCTGGAAGAAGCTGAGGTCTGATCAGCCAGGGTCTGTATAGTTCCATTAGAAAAGTGTCTCTGGAGATTTTGTGGGTTTCTAAAATAAAAAAGTACATTAGGGAATTTTAGTATGGCATTTCAAATGAGAGATACGGATGTCATGAAGGGGATAAGTTGATTTCTTCAAATCTGCAGAGATAATTAGATGTAGAATTGAAAGAAGATGCAATACC
The DNA here is from genome assembly GCF_900095145.1 of Mus pahari. Taxonomy (NCBI): domain Eukaryota; kingdom Metazoa; phylum Chordata; class Mammalia; order Rodentia; family Muridae; genus Mus; species Mus pahari. The sequence continues at coordinate 5,873,624 of NC_034604.1, read as the reverse complement.
TGCAGGAAATGAAGGAGAGAAAAGGGATCAAAGAAGCTTTTTTTATTTTTTTATTTTTTTATTTTCAAAAACCCTATACCTCAGACCTGTGTCCATTGTCACTGGGGGAAGGTCATACGATTTGACCAGCTGAACATGCCATGAAAGGCTGGGCTGGGGTTCAGTGGAGAGTACTTTCACAGCAAGGATGCAATCCTGCATTTGACTCCAGGAAAACCAAATAACTAAACAAAATTTCTAAACAAACCTTATAATCAACATTGAATCACAGTTTCAAAACAAAACAAAACAAAACAAAACTCAGTTTTGTAAAATATTCCTAGAATTATTGGGTCTTTTGAATCACCTTTCATTTGATAACTTAGAAGGTATTTTAGAATCAATATTAATTATACGAGAAGTCAATAGATAACAATATCTCTTCAATGTGTCAAACACTGTTCTGGATGCCTGGGATACAGAAGATTTGGAACAAAAAATCTTCCAGATGTCATCTGTTGTACAGATCAAATACTGGTAAATATACATTTTGGGGGGAGGGGGTTAAAAATACTAAAAATTAAAAGTCAACTATCTTCATTTGCTAGATAACTTTTCCCCTTTCTTCCTTTCTTCCCTTTTTCCTTTCTTCCTTCCTTCCTTCTTTCCTTTCTTCCTTCCTTCTTCCCCCCCCCTTCCTTTCCTAAAAAGCTTTCACTTTTCTCTTGTTTTGGTTCCCAGAAGGACCAATTTAACTTCAAAAGACAATTTTAGGTTTCCACTATGCTGCACCATCACCTTCCTTGTCTGCAGTCAGAGAGGGACAACTGTAACTGAATACAGTGGGCTCTCCTCTAGATGAGCGTGAAACCTACTAGCATGACCAGATGAAAGTGTGCAGAAAGATTTATTACTTGCAGCACCTACGGAGAACATTGACATCTGCAAAACAACAAGGCCATCAGATAAAGTGTGGGAGTTTTATTTCAGAAACTTATACATTCTCTTATAAGAAAGGAGACATTGTAGGCACTTCTGAGCTTTGCTTGGTGTAAGGTGTCCATCACTGGGAATGTTCAATTTAAGGTCATGTATCACAGGCTTCAAAGGAAAGATGGTGGGCATGAAATTTTCATGCATTTGGTTAGGATTTTAAGAGCAAAAGTTACCTTTAGGTGACCTTGACTCTTTCCTTAAATGTTTCCCCTATAAATTTTCAGGTGGAGTTAAAAAGGAAGATGTCTCCCTTGTAAATATAGTTTGCCCCTAAAGATACCTTCTTGCAAGATGGCCTAAGCAGCCATCATTGGGAAGAGGGGCCCCTTGGTCTTGTAAACTTTATATGACCCAGCACAGGGGAAGGCCAGGGCCAAGTAGTGGGAGTGGGTGGGTAGGGGAGCAGGGGCGAGGGGGGTATAGGGAACTTTTGGGATAGCATTTGAAATGTAAATAAAGAAAAAAAAAAAGATACCTTCTTGCTTAGTGGCTGTTTCTGACTGAATGTGGGACTCTGTGCAGCAGGTAGTGAATAGTGAGTGAGAGTAAACACACTGCTAGAATTTTACAAATACATACCAGAACACTTCACCCTCATCTGTCGAAGTCAAAAGCCTACTGAATGAAATTTCAACAAAAACCCAGGTACTAGAAGTGAATTATACTGGATATTACATGTCATATTTGAGAAACTGCCAGGAAAGTTTACTAAGGTTCAACAGAAGACAAACTTCCTCAAATTTTACACCTAAGTGCCTTTATCTTACCTGTTTTTTAATCATGTCTAGTGAACACATGTTGTGCCATTTAATCGTCTTCCTTCTTATTTGAATTTAATACCAAGTAGTCAAACTCAAACTTGATTACGCTATATTTGTCCTTTTAATTAGTATGGAAAATTCTTTTCTTCTTCTCTTTTCTTCTCTTTTCTTCTCTTTTCTTTTTTCTTCTCTTTTCTCTTTTCTTTTCTTCTCTTTTCTCTTTTCTTTTCTTCTCTTTTCTCTTCTCTCTTTTCTCTTCTCTTTTCTTCTCTTTTCTCTTCTCTTCTCTTCTCTTCTCTCTTCTCTTCTCTTTTCTCTTCTCTTCTCTTCTCTTCTCTTCTCTCTTCTCTTCTCTTCTCTTCTCTTCTCTTCTCTTCTCTTCTCTTCTCTTCTCTTCTCTTCTTTTCTTTTCTTTCTTGGTTCTTTTGAGACAGGGTTTCTCCGTATAGCCCTGGCTGTCCTGGGACTCACTTTGTAGATAGGCTGGCCTCGAACTCAGAAATCTGCCTGCCTCTGCCTCCCAAGTGCTGAATTAAAGGCGTGTGCCACCACTGCCCAGCTGCAAGTTTCTTGCCAGCAGGTATTAACTGCTGGAAATTGAATAACAAACTGAGGAAACTGGGTTATAGGGTAAATAAGATCTCACTGATGGTTTGGGGCTCTGTGGCCCAGGTAGCAGGCGCATAGGGGCTGGTGCAGGCGCATAGGGGCTGGTGCAGGCACATAGGGGCTGGTGCAGGCGCAGGCGCACTAGCAGGGGCACCTCACACACGTGCGATGTCAGGGCACCGTTAAGAACCTAACTGGTGGAAGATGGCGTCCACCTTCAGGAAGTCAAACGTGGCCTCTACCAGCTACAAGAGAAAGGTGGGTCCTAAGCCTGAACTCACCGAAGATCAAAAACAAGAAGTTCGGGAAGCCTTTGACCTCTTCGATTCTGACGGGAGCGGGACCATCGATGTGAAGGAGCTAAAGGTGGCCATGAGAGCACTCGGCTTTGAACCCAGGAAGGAAGAGATGAAGAAAATGATTTCAGAAGTGGACAAAGAGGCCACAGGGAAGATCAGCTTCAATGACTTCTTGGCGGTGATGACTCAGAAGATGGCCGAGAAAGATACCAAGGAGGAAATCCTGAAGGCTTTCAGGTTGTTTGATGACGACGAAACTGGGAAAATTTCATTCAAAAACCTCAAGCGTGTGGCCAATGAGCTGGGGGAAAGCCTTACAGATGAGGAGCTGCAGGAAATGATCGATGAAGCTGATCGTGATGGCGACGGAGAAGTGAACGAGGAAGAGTTTCTTAAGATCATGAAAAAGACCAACCTTTATTAAGTGACTGGCTGGGGTCCCTGCTTCTGCTTTTGTGAAAGTATAACAGAACAGCTGTGGTCTGTTCCTTCTTCCGGCCTCCTTTGTCTTGGTTGGCTTCTAAGCCTCTAGATCAATTATAAATTTTGAAGATACTTACTATGTGAGTTTCTGTTGTTTAATTCTCAAGAACACATCTCAATTAAAGATCTTCGAGGCTGGAGTTCTTGCAGTGCTTGCCATTCATTAAACTGAAGAGAGGTCAGCTTCCTGGGTCAAATAAAACTGTGGTTCTCTGGTCACTTTAGTGATTCTAAATAACACGAATATACCAGTGATTCCTTCATTTCAAGTCAGTGTACTAGCATGGTGAGCTAGAATTTACCAGAAGGTCCATTCTAGCTTTTCACGTAAGTACATACTGCTCTGAAGGATACTAATGTGGGTACTTAAGAACTATTTAAATTAAGCAATGATATTCCTCAATAAACCCTTGCTTGCCCTTCAAAAAGGAAGTGTTGGTTTGTAGAGTGTAATGACACACAGCTATAATCCAGTCGGAAGGCAATGTGCAAAGCTAGTCTAGGCTTACATGACTCCAGGTCATCTGGAGAGTATAGAGTGATGCCCTGTCTCAAAAAACAAAAGTGTATTGGGGAGATAGCCCACTTGGAAGAGTGCCTGCTGTGCAAGCTTGAAAATCTGAGTTTGGATTTCCAAACTCAGGGGTATCCTGGGTATCCCAAACTCAGGGTAAAGTCCAGTGGTATCCCCAAAGCTTGGAGATGGGCAGAGCAGATAAGACGGATTTCTAGAGCTCCAGCTTTAGCCAATTAGAGAGCTTTAGGTTCAGGAAGAAAGCTGTCTGTGTAGTGAACTGTGTGTAGTGGCATACCCTTCTAATTCTAGCAACAGAGAGGCAGATAGTGGGGGAATCTGTGAATTCAAGGATGGTCTGATTCCAGTTGTGAGTTTCAGGATAGATAGGGCTTCATGGTGAGACCCTTCCTCAAAGAAAGGTGGTGATCACATACATACGTGTATGCTGGTACACACATCCACACAAACATATACATTACACACAGAGAACCAGGACTTCAGCTCAGTACTAAATTACTTGCCTAGCAACTTTAAGGCCTTTGTACAAGAAAAGGTATATAGACTTGCCTTTGGGAGGTGGTTAACTGCAATGGTGACTTTTCTAGCTTGACTGCATGTCAGTGTCTTCCTTTAATGAGTCTAAATTATCTACTGAGGAGTATGGAGAGAGGACATGAAGACCTAGCACAGGATAAAGTAATTTAATTGTTGCCTAAGCAAAGTATAACTTTTTAAAGAAATTAAGCTTACTAGTTCCTTTGTTTGTTGAGTCAGGGTTCCTGTTTTCCAGACAGATCCCATACTCAATATGTAGCCAAAGATGATGTTGAATTTCTAATCTTTCTGCCTCTACCTCCCAAGTGTAAGGATTATAGAAGTTCATCACTACCATACCCAGGTTATGCAGTGCTAGGGGATAGAAGTCAGTCCTCCTTCATGCTAGGCAAGCACTCTACAAATTGAGCCATAAACCCTTGGGCATGTTGAGACACAGCTTCATTTGTATCCCAGGATAGATTCAAACTTCTTCCTCAGCTATCCTAGTACTGGGAATCACATGTTCAAAACCATGTTCAATTTTTTTCTTCACATATCTGATCTATAGTGCTGAGGACATGGCTTAGTGGATACATTACTTTTTGTTCAATTGTGAGGACTTGAGTCTGAATACCCAGAATCCACATATGAGGAAGCAAGTATGCCCCTCTAGCCGCAGTGCTAGGAGTTGAGGAGGGGATGGGAAAGGCAGATCCTAAGCTCACTGGCTAACCAGTGCAGTCAATTGGTAAGTCCCAGGTTCAGTGAGTCTCAAATAGGTATGATAGAAATAGAGGGAGATGTTCTAAACACTGTGTTCTTCACATGCATGCATACTGACAAACCATACATGCACAGCTACATTTTAAGCTACTCATTCTTAGAAATAGCAATGGCAGTTTTAGTTATTAAACTATGTACATGTGTTATTAGCTTTTAGCTTCAAGCTGCTGTCTGCTAATTATTAGAGCACTTGGTTTTTATTCTCTTGTGATATGTGGTTAATATTAGAGTGTCTAGGTAACACTCATTTTACAAATTCCAGTAATGAAGGCAAGAGTATGTGTTCATACTACTTGGATTATTACATGTGTGCCCACTACAATGGTCCACGTGAAGACTCTGAATCTGGAGTGTTAGTGTCTGCAGCCTGGGTGAGTTCTCAGTTGCAGCTACTTCATCAAAGCCTTTCTGATGGCAATCTTCAGGTAGTACTGTTGCTTTGACAAGTTAGTCCTTAATAATATGAGAATTAAGTTCAGAAAGTCAGTTGCCTTCTTTAGTGACAGCCACCATCAGGCAGGGAAACAAACCAAGAAATTTTCCAGAATTGAAGCATTTAATGAGCAACTTTATGTGAAGATTTCATTTTGGGTCACTTATGACCACAACATTTATTTTTATCTTATTGGTATTTGCCATTAGTTTTCAAAACTTCCATCTCAGCGGAAGCATGTTATCTGAATTTTCTGTAATTTGAGATTTGTAAATCTCCAAGGACAGCATCTTCTTTCATTTTAGAATAAGGAAGGTTTAATTTACAGCACACATATGCATAAATAAAATACTTTAAAAGAAAGAATAAAAGAAAACAAGCTTAGTGCCGCCACCACCACTTCTCTCTCTGCTTCCTGACCATGGACAGTGATGAGCTGCTTTATTATCCCGCTGCCACGCCTTCCCAACCCTAGACAGCAACCTCAAGGAGCTGAAAACAAATACTTCCTTAGGTTGCTTTTGTTAGGTGTGAGAAAAGTAAAATGAGAACTGAGAATGTTTGTCATGAAAACAGAATGCTCTGGAGGCACATGACCTCCAAAGAATTAGGACCTGTGCCACTGGGTTCCATGAGAAAAAGACAAGGGACGGGGGTTCCAGGAAGACTCCTCAGGTACCAGAGGAATAGCCCAGTGGTTAAGAGAGCTACTGCGGAGGGCAAGAGTTCAGCACCCAGGACCCACACTGGATAGCTTATAACTGCCTGAAACCCATGAAGCCCCGTGGGGTCTGACGCCCCCCCCCATATATGGCAAACATGCATATACATAATAAAAATAAATAAAAAGAAATCTTACCAAAGAAGACTTCTCAACATGAAACCTTCCTGATAAATGACCATATTGTTTCAGGATTGTGATCTTCTTATACAGTCAAGGTATAGCAGCATGGGTTAAAGTCCTTTCCCCAGGTGCCACAGACGTTTTTAATCTATGTTGGGTGATCTATTAGGCATCTCCACTCCAGGATATGTTTCCAGGATGTAACATAAAGCAAAATATCTGGGCAGAGGACCTACAGACTCACAACTATTATTATTATATTAGTTATTACTATTATTTTACCAGTGTGTATATATGCAGGTACACATGTGCTATGATGTACACGTGGAAGTCAGAGAAAACATTCAGGAGCTGATTCTTCTCTTCTACAATGGGATCTGGGATCAAAGTCAGGTTTGCTAGACAAACACATTTACTCATTTAGACATCTCCTTAACCTTGCACGTTTCATTTTGATATAAATACTGCAGATTTATAATTTTCTTACATAAGAATAGTTTACCAGTACTGTTGATGACAATAACCTTAGCATTATTTCTGCATCTGTCTTACATTAGACCTTATCTGATGTTTATAATTAAAGGTAGTATTATTAAGTGATGTATGTGATAATAACTTATTAAAATTAACTTACTTTGTACCAAAGAACTTAATACAGCACATAAACAATAGAACTCAGCATAACTCTTGAAACAGCACATATACAGTGTTAGGTACTAACTCAAATCATCTGTATACTCCAATATTATATCCATTACCAAAAAGAAATTAGGTCGATGGAGAGATTAGGCATCTTGTTCAAAATTATGTAACTAATAAGTGCTAAGGAAGGACTGTAATCCCACTTACTCTGGCTCTAGACTTTGTGCACAAAACTAATATCCTACCCTAACTCTACTGCACTTAACTCATTTGCCAGTCTGTGTAGGACAGAAGGAGCCTTGCCTCTTAAGTCACAGACTTAATAATGCTGTTGAATTTAGAACAGTTTTTGAAACTCCCTATTTGGATACAACTTAACAAGTTCCAGAAATTTATTCTGAAAATTAAGAGGCGATATATTTTTCATTCAAACTAGGGTTAATTTAAAACAAAAACAAAAACAAAAACAAACTCAAGTTGTTTGTGGGCAACTTAGATGAAGAGCTTGAGAAGTGGGATATTGTTACCTGTACTCTGTTGCAATAGATACCTTTGAACTGATGAGTCTAATTTCTTTCAATAGTCTGTAAACTGCCTTTGAAGGTACTTTTAAAGGAACAGCTCCAGAAAGGGAGTACTGACAACAGCATCTTTAGGATAAGTTTCTGATCACCAAGGCAGCCTAGTGTTTGAAGGAATGGCATTCACTTAATTTTCATAACTGGTGATGCTCTCTTTCTGTGTTTTGGTTTTGAGATAGTTCAGGCTAGCCTCTAATTCAAGAGTGGCTTTGAACTCCTCATTGATTAGTCCTAGCCTCCAAAGTGCTGGGACTGCAAGTGTGTACCACCATGCTTGGGTGCTGATGTCACTTTCCAAGTTCTATACAACTGTAGCATTTACTGTATAGAAGAACTGCAACTGCATTTCTAAAGAAGTTGTATAGGGCAGACAGAAGTCAAGCCAAGAGATTATCTTGCATTAAAGGTTCAACATAAACACTTGATTAGAAAAGCAACAGACTTTGCCATCACAGGTACTGCAGTGAACAGTGTAGTGAGGTAGACTTATGCTGAGTTCCCCACAGTCATTTTTCTGCCTAAACTTAGGGAAATTACTTTTTTATTATTCATTTTATTTGATTACATTTCAAATGTTATCCCCTTTCCCAGTCTCCACTCCATGGGCCCTCCCTTTCCCCTTCCCCTCCTCTTTGCCTCTAAGAGGGTGCTCCCCCACCCACCCACTCCTGCCTCACCCCTCTAGCATGGATCAAGCACATCCCCTCTCACTGATGCCAGATGAGGCAGTACTCAGCAACATACGTAGCGGGAGCCATGGACCAGCCTATGTATACTTTTTGGTTGGTAGTTTAGTCCCTGGGAGCTCTGATAGATCTTGTGGTTAATTGATACTGGTGTTCTTCCTATGGGGTTGTAATCCCGCTCAGCTCCTTCAGCCCTTCCCCTTACTCTTCCATTGGGGTCCTGAGGCTCAGTCCAATGGTTGACTGTGAGTATCTGCATCTGTCTTAGTCAGGTGCTGGCTGAGTCTCTCAGAGGACAGCTACACCAGGTTCCTGTCTGCAAGCACACCTTGGCATCAGCAATAGTGTCAGGATTTGGTGTCTGCGGATGGAATGAATCACACACAGTGGGGGCAGTCTCTGGATGGCCTTTTCTTTAGTATCTGCTCCAATCTTTGTCCCTGTATTTCCTTTCGACAGGGAAAATTCTGGATTAAACATTTATGAGGTGGGAGGGTGGTCTCATCGCTCCACTGGGGGCCATGCTTATCTACTAAATGTGGTCTCTTCAGGTTCTGTCTCCCTGCTACTGGATATTTCCGCTAATGTCATCTCCATTGGGTCCAGGGAACATCTAGCATCTCTGCCATCTAGGCTCCCCAAGTTCTCACCCCCCCCCCACACTCATACTTATTTCTATTAGTTCTCCTGGCCCTCTGGATTTCTCTCTTGTCTCTTCCCATACCTGGTCCTGCCCCCTTTTCCCCTTCTCCTCCACTCTCCTAGCCAGATCCTTCCCTCCCTCAGCCTCCTGTGATTATTTTGTTCCCTCTTCTAAGTGGATTTGAAGCATCCACACTTTGACCTTCCTTCTTATTAAGCTTCATATGGTCATATGAGTTGAATCATGGGTATTCTGAGCTTTTTGGCTAATATTCACTTATCAGTGAATACATACCATGTGTGTTCTTTTGTGACTGGTTTACCTCACTGTGATGGTTTGTACATTCTTGCACCAGGAAGTGGCACCATTTGGAGGTGTGGCCTTGTTGGAATAGGTGTGACCTGGTTGGAGTAGGTATGTCACTGTGGGTGTGGGCTTAATACTCTCACCCTAGGTACCTGGAAGTCAGTCTTCAACTAGCAGCCTTTGGATGAAGATGTAGAACTCTCAGCTCTGCCTGCGCCATGCCTGCCTGGATACTGCTATGCTCCTGCCTTGATGATAATGGACTGAACCTCTGAACCTGTAAGCCAGCCCCAATTAAATGTTTTTTATAAGACTTGCCTTGGTCATGATGTCTGTTCACAGCAGTAAAACCCTAACTAATACACTCACTCGGGATGATATTTTCCAGTTCCATCCATTTGCCTGCGAATTTCATGAAGTCATTGGTTTTTAAATTGGATATTTTCTTTATTTACATTTCAAATGTTATCCCCTTTTCTGGTCCCCTTCCCCAAGACCCCTATCCCATCCTCCCTCCCCCTGCTTCTATGAGAGTGTTCCTCCACCCACCCACCCACCCATTCCCACTTCCCAGCCCTCAGTTCCCCTACACTGGGGCATCTATCCAGCCTTCATACGACCAAGGACCTCTTTTTCCATTGATGGATGACAAGGCCATCTTCTGCAATTTATGCAGCTGGAGCCATGTGTACTCCTTTGTTGATGGCTTAGTCCCCGGGAGCTCTGGAGGGTCTGGTTGGTTGATATTGTTTTTCATATGGGGTTGCAAATCCCTTCAACTCCTTCAGACCCTTCTCTCTAACTCTTCTCAGTCCAGTGGNTGGCTGCTAACATCCACCTCTGTATTTGTAAGTCTCTGACAGGGCCTCTCAGGAGACAGACATATCAGATTTCTTTCAGCATGCACTTCTTGGCATCCACAATAGTGTCTGGGATTGGTAACTATATATGGGATGAATCCCGAGGTAGGACAGTCTCTGAATGGCCTTTCCTTTAGTCTGTGCTCTCCACTTTATCCCCATATTTGCTCCTGTGAGTGGANGTACCAGCTTGCAATTCCACCAGCAATGGAAGAATGTTCCTCTTTCTCCACATCCTCACCAGCATCTTCTGTCACCCGAATTTTTGATCTTAGCCATTCTTACTGGTG
>NC_034604.1:5724455-5727164 GCF_900095145.1 Mus pahari | reverse complement strand
AGAGTTTGGTTCTGATGATGCCAAGTAACCTTGGTTTCTGTTGCTTCTGTTCTTGTTTGTTTGTTTGTTTGGTTGGTTGGTTTTTCGAGACAGAGTTTCTCTTTATAGCCTTGGCTGTCCTGGAACTCACTTTGTAGACCTGGCTGGCCTCGAACTCAGAAATCTCCCTGCCTCTGCCTCCCAAGTGCTGGGATTAGAGGCGTGCGCCACCACCCCCAGCTTGTTGCTTCTGTTCTTACACTTGCCTCCTGCCATATGATTATATCAAGTGATTGCTGCCCTCGATATATCTGATTGGAGCCTATCTTTCCTATAATTCCAGTTGTTTCAGGACTCCTCAGAGTCCAGCTTTCTCTGTGATCCTTTGATTGTGGGCTCCTGTGAACCTGAGATTCTGGGTATGTTCTTAGCAGTCAAGCTTCCTCTGAGACCCTGAAATTCTGGTGTGACCAAGCTCCTGTTATCCTGGGATTCTGTTATCCTAAGATCCTGGACATGTTACAGTGCCTGTAAATGGTGTCTCCTCTGAGGATCATGGAGCTATCCGGTCTGTTCAAAACTAGCACTGATCAGAAGGAACCCAAGCCTCTGGTCAGGCAGGGCTCCAGTATCCTTGCTCCTGCTGTTACAGGCCTGTCACAATTGGTTTGGAACAGATGTTGTGCTCCACTGATACTAAGATCATGTGGAGAGTCCTCTGGGGACTGTGGGGGTGTCTGCCGATTCACACCCAAGGTGACCCGGAGCTGGCCCCTACCGGAAGGGACTTGTGCCCCTGGTCAGGCAGGTTTTCTTCTTCCCTGCTGCTGGCTCAGGTCCCGCGTGATTGGATTAGAACCGATGTTGTGTTCCACTCACTAGTAACCCAAAGATAGTGTGGAGTCCTCTGAGGACCGTGGGGGTGTCTGCCGATTTGCACCCAAGGTGACACGGTGCTGCTGCTTACCAGAAGGTGTCATGTAATGTCTTAAGGCCACAATACTGTCATAGGACCATTGTACTGTCCAAAATTCATTGTACTGTGACCACTGTTGTGTGACTACTGTCCTAATCTGTGAGTACTGTCCTGTCCAGTGACCAATACCTTGTCCTGTATACTTTCTCCAGTAGTCACTGACCTATGATCACTTTCAAGTACTGTGACCACTATCCTATCATGTCCTGTGACAACTGACCTGTCCTGTATTCACTGTCCTGAATTCACTGTCCTGTAACCACTTTTGTGTCCTGTGACCACTGTCCAGGGGATACTGTCCTGTCCTGTATTCACTGTTCTGTGACCATTGTCCTGTCCAGTCACCACACTCCTGTCCCATAAACAAGCCCAGTCCAGTGAGCACTGTCAGATCCTGTGACCACTGTCCTTTTCTGTTACCACTGTCCTTTTCTGTTACCACTGTCTTTATGTGACTTGTGTCCTGTCCTGTGTCCAATGTCCTGTCATTTAACATCTGTCTTGTGCTGTAGTCACTCTCCTGTATTTACTGTTATGTAAACACTGTCCTGTCCTGTATCCATGGTCCTGTGCCCATTGTATTATCTTGTCCTGTATTTATTATCCTGAAGTGTCTTATGGCCAGAATCCTTTCATAGGACCACTATCTTTTCCAGTGACTACAGTACTCTATGTGATCAGTGTCCTACCCTGTGATCAGTTTTATGTCCTGGGACCAAGATCTTGTCCTGTGACGACTGACATGTCCTATATTTAGTATCCTATATTTATTGTTCTGTGAACACTGTCCTTTCCTGTGTACACTGTCCCATAACCACTGCCCTGTCTGGTCTCCTGACCACTGTCCTGTCTTGCATTCACTGATTTTATTCACTGTCTTGTGATGACAGCCCTGTCCTATAACCATTCTCCAGTGATCACTGTTCTATCCTGTCCTGTATTCATTGTTCTGTACTCTCTTATGACCACAGTCTTGTCATGGGACCACTGTCCTGTCCAGTGAACTCAGTCCTGTCCATGACCACTGTCATATTCTGGGTCTAATGTCCCATCCCATGAACACTGTCCTGTGAACACTGATCTGTATTCACTGTAGTGTCCTGTTACAACAATCCTGTCCTGTGAGTACTGTCCTGTCTCGTGATGAGTGTCCTGATCTGTGAACACTATCTTGTCCTAGGACCACTGTTCTGCCCTGACCTGTGACCACTGCCTGTCTGATGACCACTATCTGTTCTGTGACTACTGCCATGTGTGAACAGAATGAAGACAACCTGACATGTGTGAGCATACTGATTACAATCTGCTGTGTGTGACCATAATGATCTAACCTGCCATGTTGTCACACTGATGACTATCTGAAATGTGTGATCACACTGATGACAACCTGCCATTTGTAAATATACTGATCACAAACTGCCATGTGTGACACACTGATGACAATGTGCCATGTGTAAACACGTTGTTGACAACCTGTCATTTTTGAACTCACTGATGAGACCCTACCATGTGTGAACACAATGATGACAACCTCACATGCGTGCCATACTGAAGGCAACCTGAGGACTATGGGCCATGTGTAATCACACTGATTATAAACTATCATGTTTTACGCACTAATGACAGCATGCCATGAATGAATACTCTGATAACAACCATTTTTGAACACACTGATGACAACCTGCCATGTGTGAACACACTGATGACAACCTGCCATGTGTGAACACACTGATGACAACCTGCCATGTGTGAAC
>NC_034604.1:5698138-5724365 GCF_900095145.1 Mus pahari | reverse complement strand
ATAACACTGATGACAGTCTGCCATGTATGATATCACTGAGGACAACTTGTCATGTGCAATCACACTGATGACAATCTGCACTGTGAGGGAGCCACACTGAAGACAACCTGCCATGGGTGATCACACTTACAGCAAACTTCCATGTGTGTGACACTGATGACAATTTGCATGTGTAAGCACGTTCATGACAATCTGCCATTTGTGTCATACTGATGACAACCTGCCACGTGTGAACACACTAAAGATAACCGGCCATTGGTGCCACACTGATGATAACCTGCCATGTGTAAACACAAGATGACAACCTGCCATGTGTGAACACACTGATGACAAGCTGCCATGTTTTCAAACACTGATGACAATGTGCCATGTGTGAACACTGACGAGAATTTGCCATTTGTCAACACACTGATGACAACCTGCCATGTGTGAACACACTGAAGACTAACCTGCCACATATGCCAAACTGACAAAACCTGTCATGTGTGAACACACTGATGAGAACCTTGTATTAGTACCACAATGATGACAACCTGACATGTGTGAACACTTTGATGACAACCTGCCATGTGGGCACACAATGATTACCATCTGCCAAGTGTGCCATACTGATGACAACCTGCCATGTGTGAACACATTGATGACAACCTGCCTTGTGGGCACACACTGATGACAACCTGCCATGTGTTAAAAAAACTGATGACACTCTGCCATGTGTGCAACACTGATCATAACCTGCCATGCCAGAAAACACTGAAGAAAACCTGCCATGTGTGACCACAATGATGACAACCAGCCAAGTGTGACCACACTGATGACAACCTGCCATATGTGAGTATACTAATGACATCTGACCATGTTTTAACACAGTAAAGACAAACTGCCATGTGTGCCACAGTGACAACAACCTTCCATGTGTGCCATACTGATGTCAACCTGCTCTGTGTACCATAGTGATGACAAACTGCCATGTGTGAATACACTGATGACAAACTGCCATATAATCACACAGTGATGACAACCTTCCATGTGTCCTGAACTGATGTCAACCTGCCATGTGTGAACACACTGATGATGAACTGCCATGTGTGAACTCACTGATGACAATGTTCCATATGAGCCACACAGATGACAACATGCCATGTATTAAAACACTGATGGCAACCTGCCATTTGTGCAACACTGATGACAACCTCCCATGTGTGAACATAAGGATAACCACATGGAATGTGTGAACACACTGATGACTAACTTCCATGTGATCACACACTGATGACAGCCTGCTATGTGTCCAACACTGATGTCAACCTCCCATGTGTAAACACAGTAATGACAATCTGTCATGTATGAACACACTAATAACACCCCGCTATGTGTGAACACAATGATGATGACCTTCAATGTGTGAACGGACAGAAGACAAACTATCATGAATAAATACACTGATGACACCCTGACATGTGTGCATACACTGATTACACCCTGACATGTGTGAACACACTAATGTCAAACAGCCATGTGGGCATACACTGATGATAACCTGCCATGGGTGAGCACTGTGATGACACCTTTCCATGTAAGAACACACTGATGACAACCTGCCATGTGGGCACACACAAATGACATCTTGCCATTTGTGAACATTCTGATGGCAATCTGCCATGTTTGAACACAATGATGACAAGTACCATTTTGGACACACTGATGACAACCTGCCATGTGTGAGCACTGTGATAACACCTTTCCATGTAAGAACACACTGATGACAACCTGCCAGTGTGACACACTGATGACAGCCTGCCATGTGGGCACACACAGATGGCATCTTGCCATTTGTGAACATTCTGATGGCAACCTGCCATGTTTGAACACAATGATAACAAGTACCATTTTGGACACAGTGATGACAACCTGCCATGTGTGAACAAGCTGATGACAATCTGCCATTTTGTACCCACTGATGGCAACCTTCCATGTTTGCTGCACTGATGCCAACCTTCATGTGTCAGACTGATGGCAACCTTCCATGTAACAACACACTGTTGACAACCTTCCATGTTTGTTGCACTGATGACAAACATCCATGTGTGCACACAGTGATGACATCCTTCCATATGGCCACAAACTGATTACAACCTATCATGTGTGAATACACTAATGACAACCTGCCCTGCCAAGGTGGAACACACTGATGAAAATCTGCCCTGCTTGAACACACTGATGACAACCTGCCATTTGTGCCACAGTGATGATTTTTGTTGGGAGAAATTTTCTTGGTTTCTTCTTAAAAACAAACCTTTACTGCCTAAAATGTTTAAAGCTAAGAGTACATGGGAATATTAAAAGAAACATTCTCCTAGTGATTAGCACAGACAGGAACACATAGACATTCATGTTGTACTGTGCTTTGTATAGCGTATATGCAAAAGTACGTTTTTTCCCCAGTATTGAACTGTTTTTTTCTGGAATGAGCATGTGAAAATACAATAAAGTAATGACATACAGTTCCCACAATAGGACACTCTAAATGATTCCCTGTAAGGATCCAGTATTGATAGTGTAGCAGAAATCAGAGGCCTCAAACAGACCAATGATTCATTGCAATGAATATCTGTAAATAAAGATGTATAGACAAAAGTGTTGAGTTTAGGGCACAGTGTGGCACATTACAGCTTTCAGTATATGATCTATGATCTTTTTGTGTGTGTATAATTCTATCTTATGTGGGAGGAATGGCAGCAGCCACCTCTGTGTAAACTGTGAGTGCTGCACAGCTGCAAAGGCATCTCCTGCAGGAGGACCTAATTGAAGACTGCCAGAGAGACCAAGGATTGCTGACACAGACAATACCAGCCAATTGGGGACTGTTGTTTAGAAGTAATATTTTCTTAGGACAACGGAGCACGGGTGGAGGGTATTAAAGGAGCTTGCAGTGTTCAGGTAAGCTCGTGGCATTTCTTACCTGCTCCCAGAGTCTATGTTACTGATTCTGCGCCACCTCACCACCAACCCCCAAGAGCAGGTAGGGTTGGGCAGTGAATAGCCCAGGGCACAGGCAGTATCTGGCACCCAATGGTGTGGATGGACTACTTCATTGTCCTCATTTTGTGGCTGCTTAAGAACCTCTTTTTCTGAGGACTCCTTTTTGCCTGTTGCTTCACGGACTGTGCTGTGGTTCAACCTGGTCTGCTGTTCGTCTCTTTGTGCTGCTGCTGCTGTGGCCCCTTTGGTTGCTTTGTTTTTAGTTTGCCCCTTAGTATTTTAAGTTGTGGGTCCCACGAAGGTGAGTACACAGACCTCATTTCTGTTTTCTTTGTCTCTTGGTCTAGGTGACTAAAGTACTTTGCTTTTGGCCTTAGTGAGAGGGTGAGTGTACAGCAGCCATCTTTTCTTTCTTCATTGTCTTCTTCATCCCAGTACCTGACATAGGGGCTGGTCTTCTAGATGGTGGTACCAGGGATCAGCTCCCAAATGGCTTTTCTATCTCAGGGATACTGTGCAGGCATAAGGCATTTGAGCTTAGTATGTGACTTCCATCACTGCCTGCCTTATTTGTCATATCTGTTCACCGTTGGTTTCCTTTGTGCTTATTGTCATAGGTTCTCTCCCCTCCACCATCAAGGAACACCAGATTAGGGCACTGAAAACCCTTCTGGTTACTGGTGGTCTCATGACCTGGACCAATTTTGGTCCCCTGGATATCGCTGGAGAAAATGTGGGACCCTGACCTCTGAATGATGTTCTCGTCCTTGCACACAAGCTTGAGGTCATTCTGGGATTAACCCTTTCTTCTTTGTCCCCGTCCTCTTTGCAATCCTCACCAGTCTTAAGAACTCTTCCCTAGAAGAAGCGGTGGCTGCCCAAAACAAACACTGCAGGATCAGGCTAGTATTCTTACTGACCCCATCCCCCCCATTCTGATTTCTCCAGACAAACAGGTTGACTCTAGCAATGAGGATGAGGGCACCTCTGTTCCAATCCTCCAGCCACCAGGCTCTAAGCCATCCTCTAGCCTTTATGTCCTAGGCCCCTCATTCACTAGCTCTTCCACTCTTGCCTCATTGGAGGTACCACCAGCTTACCTTTGGCATGATTTATGGGGACTTTGCCTTCCAGCAGTCACTCTGTGGTGGTCTCTCCTGCGAAACCCCGTGCTGGTCTGCCTCTCTCTTGGGGGCCTCATTCTCCCCGGGTATATTGTGAGGCTTTCCCTGTCAATCATGGCCATGATGTGGTGACCAGGCCCTAGATTCCCACTCCTCTGGCAGAGTTGGCACTAATTAGAAAAGCTGCCAGTGATTCTGGCCCATATTCCCCTTATTTCGAACAAGCACTGAAGCAATTGGCCATGTACCTCCAGACCTATTATGCTTGGTATAATCTCCTTAAAGTAGTGCTTGACCCCTCCACGTTTCTTAGCCGGAGGTCTGCATGCTGTGACTTGGCTGAGAATCAGGCTAGGATTAATTTGTAATACAACCTTAATGTTACTTGGGACATGCTTACCAGCCAAGGAGCATACATTAACCCTGTCACTCAGGCCACTGGACTGCGTGTTTACTTTAACCAGTTTGCTGGTCTTGCCCTTAAGGCCTGCACTCTTCCAGACCCTTCTGCTTACTTTTGCAATCTTGTCCAGAAGTCTGTGGAGTCCTTCAGACTTCCTGTCCCATGTGACTGAGGCAGTGGAAAGGTTGGTTGATGCTGGCCCAGCCAGAGACATGTTCATCAAGCAGCTTGCATGGGAGGGCCTTAACGTTTCCAGTCACAATGCTGTGGCAGCCATAAGGAATGATGATATCCATAAATGGGTTGTTGCCACTCATGATTTGGACACTGGTGTGAGCCCCACTGCAGCCCTGACTGCATCCATTGATGCTTTGGTCATGGAACATGTACAGAGAAAGTGCCCTCCTGCTGAAGGGCCCCCTGATCACACCTGTTGGGGCTGTGGCAAGTCTGATTACCTCAGACTGCTGCCTGCCCCTCAGCTAGGCTGAAGACTAGATGTCCCTGTTGTAACAAAGGTTTCCATTGGGCTAAGGATTGTTGTCTCAAAAACAGGAAAACAATTTAAACTCCAAAAGACAATTTAAACTTCATTAAGAGGGACCCTTGCTTGGCCAGGAGTCTTTTAGACCTTGTCTGTGTTTCCTCACTCCCCAATGGTGACTGTACATTTAGATGGCATACCCATTAAAGGGTTGGTTGACACAGGGACAGGGGCAGATGTCACTATAACAACAACAAAGAATCATTGAGGTTTCCCCATTGGAGATTCCAGTCTGGTTCCTCCATTACAGGAGTTGGAAGACAACAGGACACCAAAATGACTACCTGTCCATTGGCAGGATTTGGATAGCAATCTGGAACCTTTTACACCTGATGTAGCTGATATTCCCCACAACCTTTGAGGAAGAGATATTCTGGAAGACACGGGGGCCATCCTTACTATGATTGTGTCTTTTTGATGACCATGACAAACTACACTGCACAGGTTACAAAGTTGGGGATCACCTTCAATTCTAGTGGCTACTGCCCACCCAGTGCTCACTAATATCAAGGTACCTGACCCTATTCCATTGGCCTGACTGTCTGAAGCCGATATCTGGGTGGACCAGTGGCCCATCTCGGAACATAAGCTTTCTGCTGTCTAGGAACTTGCACTGGATAGCTTTGTGTCAACTTGACACAGCTGGAGTTATCACAGAGAAAGGAGCTTCAGTTGGGGAAATGCCTCCATGAGATCCAGCTGTAAGGCATTTTCTCAATTAGTGATCAAGGGGGGAGGTTCCCTTGTGGGTGGTGCCATCTCTGGGCTGGTAGTCTTGGGTTCTATAAGAGAGTGGACTGAGCAAGCCAGGATAGGGAAGCCAGTAAAGAACATCCTGCCATGGCCTCTGCATCAGCTCCTGCTTCCTGACCTGTTTGAGTTCCAGTCCTGCATCCTTGGGTGATCTACAGCAGTATGGAAATGTAAGCGGAATAAACCCTTTCCTCCCCAACTTGCTTCTTGGTCATGATGTTTGTGCAGGAATAGAAACCCTGACTAAGACAGAACTGGTCTTGGAACAATTAGCTTGGGATCATTTGGAACCCTGGACCAGTGGACATAATACTCCCATTATGTCACTAAAGAGAAGTCAGGGAAATATAGGCTTCTACAGAATCTGAGAGTCATCAATAAACATATGGGAAAAATGGGAACCACTCAAGTGAGACTGCCTTATCCTAGTGCTATCCCACCCAAATACCATGTGATGATCCTAGATATTAAGGATTGTTTTTTCTAGATCCCTTTGGCTCCCCAGGATAGATAACATTTTGCCATCACAGTATGGGAGCCTAATATGAATAAACCAGCTAAAAGATTTCAGTGGGCAATCCTGTCTCTAGGCATTCAAACTAGCCTGACCATATGTCAGCTATATGTGGTTGAAGCCATACAGGGAGTCTCCGGGGATGTCCTTGTACTCCTTTACATGGATGATATTATTCTTGCATACCCTAGCCTGCCCAATCTGGAAAGAGTGTCCTTTCAATTGTTGCTTAACTTATAAAAATTTAACTTGAAAGTTGCTCCCCAAAAGACTCAGAGAGTCCCCCCATATGTCTGGGCTTTTCTATTTCTGACAAGATTAAGCCTCTGGCCCTCTATCATGGCACAAGAATCCTACTCCCTTGTGGAACTACAACAATTGTGTTGAACTGTTAACTGGCTCAAACCTTTCTTGCCTGTTCTGGACTAGGAGATGAGGCGGCCCATCTGCATGGGTTAAACTAACATCTGAGGCTAGAAACATTCTATAAAAACTTATGTTGCTCCTTTCTGTATCAACTCCAGAAAGGTAAACCCCTCCTGGCCATAATTCTGTGGTCCCTTGAGGGGGTCCTAGGAGTACTATGGCAAAATGAGCCCCTCATGTAGTTGTACCAGATCCACTCTGATTTACTTAAGGTTACCTCAAAGTTTGAGATTGCTGTCCACCTTGCCCTTAAAGTGAGAAGCTTAGCAAGGAGAACTTATAACAGGGAACTAGACAAAATAATTTTTACCATTACCCTTATGATATTCTCAATCATTATAAGCAGTTTCCATAGGCTTTCAAAAAATGGTGGCTAGGTTCACAGGCTCGATGCATAATCACATGCTACCAGACAAGCATCTTACTGCTTTGTCCCAGCTGCCAATTACAGTGAAATCCCATAGCATACCCAGCTCTTCCTATTTCCAAGGCAACTATAGACTTTTATGCTAATAAAGCCAGATATGGGATTCTTATCCAAAGTCCAGGAGACAAAGCACATTCTACCTAATCCTGGCTCCGTGTACTAGGTGAATTATTTGGACTCCTGAAAATTTTTGAGTGTTGTCAACAGGAGCCAGTTAATATTTTCTCAGATAGTCAATATGCAGTACAAGCTGTTCATACCCTGTACTTCTCTTACATTAAGGAACAAAACAGCATTGATGTCTACATGCAATCTATCCGGAAGGCTACCTAGAGTAGGGCACATCAGTGCTACATCTCACAGAGATGATCACATTTTAAATTACCTGGAATATTAGCAGAAGGAAATGACAGAATTGATGCCCTGATTATGGCTGTAGACATAGGATTGCTAGAACAAGCCAGAATGTTAAACCAGCAATTTCACCTTTATCTTCAGAATTTATATAAACTCTTCCTGAAATGCATATTTCACAACATAAACATTTTAGTGTATATTTTATTTATTTACATTTCAAATGTCATCCCCTTTCACAATTTCTCCTACAGAAACCCCCTGCTTCTATGAGGGTGATCAACCAAACACCCACCCACTCCTGCATCCCTGACATGGCATTCTCCTACACTAGGGCATCCAGTCTTCTCAGGATCATGGGCCTTTCCTCCCACTGAAGTCCAACAAGGCCATCATCTACTACATATGTGGCTAGACCCATGGATCCCTCCATGTGTACACTTTGGTTGATGGTTTAGTTCTTGGAAGCTCTGGGAGGTCTGGTTGGTTGGTATTATTGTTTTTTCTAGGGGTTACAAATCCCTTCAGACCCTTCTAACCTTACTCTAACTCCTCCATTGGGGATCCCATGCTCAGTCCAATGGTTGGCTGTGAGCATCCTCCTCTGTATTTGTCAGGCTCTGGCAGAGCCTCTCAGGACACAGGTAGTTATTTCAGGCTCCTGTCAGCAAGAACTTCTTGGTGTCTGCAATACTCTCAGTTTGGTGTCTGTATAAGGGATGTATCCCTAGATGGGGCAGTCTCTGGATGGTCTTTCCTTCAGTCTCTGCTCCACATTTTGTACTTCCTCCATTGAGTATTTTATGCCTCTTCTAAGAAGAACTGAAGCATCCACACTTTGGTCTTCCTACTTCTTGAACTTCATGTGGTCATCATTACCTCCATTGTCAGACACAGCATTAAGTGTAAAGAGAAATGTCTCTTGACTGCCTGCTGGATGGGGTATTCAACAATGCCTATCTTGATGAGGGGATCAGCTGCCATTTGGATGCCTGTGGTAAATACCAATCTAACTTTCATGCTGATACTCTTATGACCCAGACTCACTTACAACCCCTACACCATGGAAAGAGGGATTTTAGTATTATAGCTGCCATCATTACAGCCATTGCAGGCATTGCCAGGATGACAATATATGCTCTTGCCTTGACCCAGAGAACCACTATGGTGGAGACTATCAATGCTGTAATCTCTAAGTCAGTTGACCTACTATAGGTGCAGGAGGTACTAAATAAACATCTTTATCAAGCTATCCACATTTTACAACAACAGACTGACTTACTGGCAGAAGAGTTGGCCCTTGTTAGGGACATGTCTTTATTTGCATGCGACCCCAGCTTTCACTCAATCTGCCTAACCCCTTAGGTATATAACACTATAGAAACCTAACAACAGTTGGCTCAGTATCTTGAAGGTACCTGGTCAGACAAATTCCTTAACCATTCTGTGCTATTAAGGGAAAACATAGCCAACCTCAATGCAACCAGGGATTTTGTGCTCTTTCTAGATGCTGGATTCTTGGGAAAAGTATAAAAAAACTATTAAGAGGCTGTTTGACCCCTTGTAGATAACCACTTAAGCTATGATGGGAGGAATTGTCATACTAATAATTATTTTGTTAAAGTGTCTTGAACAGCATATCTGCAGGCAGTGTTCCATAAATAAGGTGACCTTCCAGGTGCTGGTAGCTCTCAAGAATCCTGATTGCAGTACCCTCAAAGGAAGTGATTAAAGCCTGGATGGCAGCAATCTATGAGACCACCTTGTAGGCTGTTCCTCATCTCGCCCTTATGTGACATACTTCTGCAGTGATATCTCTTTGAGGACTGGTGGTCATTGACAGGTAGGATCTGGAAGACAGAACAATCTAGGACAGGCACAGTCCAGTATGCCAGAAATCCTCCAAGGTGGCGTCAACAATGTCCAGGCAATGGTACTCTAGCTCCCACTAGGCTGTCAAAATCTAAAAACAAAAGGGTAGATATGAAGCATGAATGGCAAGGTCTTGCAGCAGCAAAAACATTTCCCGCAGTTAACCTAATTGAGGACTTCCTGAGAAACCAAGGATTGCTAGCACAGACAATGGCAGCCAAATGGGAACTGCTGTTTAGAAGAGATACCTTCTTGGGTCCAATGGGGCACGTGTGGAGGGTATTAAAGGAACCTGCAGCAGTGTTAAGATGAGCTTATTTTTCACCTGCTCCTGGAGTCTGTGTTGTTGACTCTGCACCACCTCACTTCCAACTCCCAAGGACAGGTAGGGTTGGACAGTGAGTAGTCCAGGGCATGGGCAGTAATCTTACTTTGTTTTCTTTTGAGGGGGAGATTTTAAGAGTAGAGACTAAAACATTCAGAGGATACTTAACTCCCAGGCGCTCTAACAAGCCCAAGATCAAAGGTGAGGAGACCACGACATCTGCACCAACACTTGGAGGAACTGGGACCAGTAGAATCCAGGGATGCAGGCACCCCACCCAGCCAGTGGCATAGGTTCCTTCCGGTCTGAGCTGGTACCCTGAGCAGACTTTGGGTGCTAGCTCTGCATGCCATCCCACAACACCCAGAAGAAGCTTGACTCTCAGGGGCTCTACCACTCTCAGGATCATAGGTGTTCTAACAAGCCCAGGATCATAGGATCACAGGATCTTAGGAGCTTGGTCACACCAGGATTTCAGCATCCCAGATTCAGCTTGACTCCCAGGATCTTAGATACACCCAGGATCTCAGGATCACAGAATTCCAGAATCATAGGCTCACAGAAACAGCTGGACTTTGAGGAGTTCTGACACAACCAAGATCACAAGAGGGACAAGGTCCAGTAAGAAACAGTGAGGACAGGTACCACTAGAGATAACCAGATGGCTAGAGGCAAGCATAAAAACATAAGCAACAAAAACCAAAGCTTACTTGGAATCAACATCAGAATCCGATTTTCCTACCATAGCAAGTCCTGGATACATCATCACACCAGAAAAGCAAGATTCAGATCTAAAATCACTTCTCATGAAGATGATAGAATGTGGGGCCATGGGTGTAGGGGAAGAGGGGTGTAGGAGAGAGTGCCCGAGTCCCACCAGAGTTCCTGTACTCTGGGCGGGCAGACAGGGGAGGACTGTGGGACACTTTTCATGCAGCCCCAGGTGGGCATTTGGCTGTGTTAGGCCACTGACTCCTCACAGTAGGTGGTGGACAAGGGGCAGCCCCAGGTACCAGGTTCTTAGTCTCCAGCATTCCACGCTGGATATGGCAGAGGAGCTGAGAACAGAATAGGGGCCCTGAGGAGGCACTCGGCCCCAGAGATACGGGAAGAGAGCAGGGGGAAAGAAAGAAGGGTGCTGGGTGGTTCCCATGCAGGTGAGTGTCTTTAGCGTAGGAAGTCCTTCTGTCAGGAGATTAGGCATGGCTTCTTAAAAGAAAGCCTATCCCATCGTCCAAGCACAGTGGCCTTGATGAGCAGAGATAGTCTATGGTTTTAGAGCTTTATTGTAGAAAGGCAGTGGGAAAGAGAGAAGGTAGAAAGAGAGAGGGAGAGGCGGGCCATGGCCACAAGGAGAGAAGGGGGAAGAGAGAAAAGAAAAGGAAAGCTAGAGAGTAAGAAGGCTTAAAGAAAGTAAGTGGAAGCTTAAGAGAGTGAGGAGGGGCCAGGCAGTCCCTCTTATAGTGGGCTGCTATCTTGCTAGGTAACTCTGGAGGAGTATAGCAAGAATGCCAGAAGCTTGGGACACTGTCTATGTGACTTGTAGCCACACGTCTCTCTTATGGGGGTTGTGGGGGGTGGTAACTTAGACAGGAGCCAGGGGTCCAGGAGATATGATCAAACGCCTACCATCTCATGTAGGTGGAAATCACCACCCATCGGGTACCATGGGGGCTCAAGACCTAAACTCAACTGAAGACCAGGCTGTCTGTGCACAGCCCATTGCCCCACAATAGATGACTTTAAGAATGACATAAATACTCCCTTAAAAAAAAAACAGAACACAAGTAAACAGGTAGAAGCCCTTAGAGAGGAAACACAAAAATTCCTCAAAGAATTACAGGAAAACACAACCAAACCAGTGAAGGAATTGAACAAAACCATCTAGGATCTAAAAATGGAAATAGAAACAATAAAAAAAAAATCACAAAGGGAGACAACTCTGGAGATAGAAAATCTAGGAAGAGACCAGGAGTCATAGATGCAAGCATCACCAACTTAATACAAGAGATGGAAGAGAGAATCTCAGATGCCGAAGATTCCATAGAAAACATTGACACAAGAATCAAAGAAAATGCAAAATGCAAAAAGGTCCTAACCAAATACATCCAGGAAATCCAGGAAACAATGAGAAGACCAAAACTAAGGATAAAAGAGAGTGGAGATTCCCAAATTAAAGGGCCAGTAAATATCTTCAATAAAATTATAGAAGAAAACTTCCCTAACCTAAAGAAAGAGATGCCCATGAACATACAAGAAGCCTACAGAACTCCAAATAGACTGAACCAGAAAAGAAATTCTCCTGTCATATAATAATCAAAATACCCAACGCACAAAACAAAGAAAGAATATTAAAAGCAGTAAGGGAAAAAGGTCAGGTCACCTATAAAGGCAGACTTATCAGAATTACACCAGACATCTCACCAGAGTGTATGAAAGCCAGAAGACCCTGGGCAGATGTCATACATACCCTAAGAGAACACAAATGTCAGCCCAGGCTACTATAACCAGTAAAACTCTCAATTATCATAGATGGAGAAACCAAGATATTCCATGACAAAATGAAATTACACAATATCTTTCCACAAACACTGCCCCACCAAGGATAATAGATGGAAAATTCCAACACAAGGAGGAAAACACCCTAGAAAAAGCAAAAAAGTAATCTTCTTTCAACAAACCCAAAAGAAAATAGCCACATGAACATAATTCCACCTCCAACAATAAAAATAACAGGAAGCAAAAATAGCTATTCCTTAATATCTCATAGCATCAATGGACCCAATTCCCCAATAAAAAGACTTAGATTAACAGACTGGATACGTAAAGAAGGACACGGCATTTTGCTGCATATAGGAAACAAATCTCAGTGACAAAGACAGATACTATCTCAGAATAAAAGGCTGGAAAAAAATTTCCCAAGCAAATGGACCTAAGAAACAAGCTGGAGTAGCCATTCTAATATAGGATAAAATCAACTTTCACCTAGAGCTATCAAAAAAGAGAAGAAAGGATATTTCATGCTCATCAAAGAAAAAAAATCTATCAAGATGAACATCTTAGTTCTGAACATCTATGCCCCAAATGCAAGGATACCCACATTCATAATAGAAACTTTACTAAAGCTCAAAGCACACATTGCACCTCATACAATAGTAGTGGGAGACTTCAATATGCCACTCTCACCAATGGACAGACCATGGAAACAGAAGCTAAACAGAGACATAGTGAAACTAACAGAAGTTATGAAACAAATGGATTGAACAGATATCTGTAGAAAAATACATCCTAAAACAAAAGTATATACCTTCTTCTCAGCACCTCATGTTACCGTCTTCAAAATTGACCATATAATCGGTCACAACACAGGCCTAAACTGATACAAGAAGATTAAAATAATCCCATTCATCTTATCAGATAACCATGGACTAAGACTGGTCTTCATTAACAACAAAAACCAACAAAAAGCCCACATACACATGAAGGATGAACAACGCTCTACTTGATGATAACTTAGTCAAGGAAGAAATAAAGAAAGAAATTAAAGACTTTTTAGAATTCAATGAAAATGAAGGCACCACACACCCAAACTTATGAGACAGAATGAAGGCAGTGCTAAGAGGAAAACTCATAGCCCTCAGTGCCAACAAAAAGAAACTAGAGAGAGCATACAGTAGTAGCTTTACAGCACACCTAAAAGCTCTAGAACAAAAGGAAGCAAATTAACCAAAGAGTAGTAAATGGCAGGAAATAATCAAACTCAGGGCTGAAATCAACCAAGTGGAAACAAAGAGAACTATACAAAGAATCAACAAAACCAGGAGCTGGTTCTTTGAGAAAATCAACACCCTTAGCCAGGCTAACCCGAGGGCATAGAGACATTTTCTAAATTAAGAAAATCAGAAGTGAAAAGGGAGACATAACAACAGAATCAGAAGAAATCCAAAAAAATCATCAGATCCTACTACAAAAGCCTATACCCACCAAAATTGGAAAATCCGGATGTAATAGACAATTTCTAGACAGATAACAGGTACTAAACAATCTTTTACACACACACACACACACACACACACACACACACACACACACACACACACATATGTTTTAAAGTATTTATTTATTTACTTACTTATTTTATGTATATGAATACAGTAGCTGACTTCAGACTCAACAGAAGAGGGCATCAGATCTCATTACAGATAGTTGTGAGCCACCATATGGTTGCTGGGAATTGAACTCAGGACCTCTGGAAAAGCAGTCAGTGCTCTTAATTGCTAAGCCATCTCTCCAGCCCCAGATAAACAATCTAAACACTCCCATAACCCCTAAAGAAATAGAAGCACTAGTTAAAAGTCTTCCAACAAAAAAAGCCCTGGACCAAATATTTTTAGTGGAGAATTATATCAGACCTTTAAAGAAGACCTAATACCAATACTCTTTAAACTATTCCACAAAATAGAAATAGAAGGACCAGTACTCAATTCCTTCTATGAAGCCACAGTTACGTTTATATCTAAACCACACAAAAACCCAACAATGAAAGAGAACTTCAGGCCAATTTCCCTTATGAATACTGATGTAAAAATTTTCATTAAACTTCTCACAAACAGAATCCAAGAACATATCTAAAGGATTGTCCATCATGTTTATGTAGGTTTCATTGCAAGGATGCAGGGATGGTTCAATATAAGAAAATCTATCAACACAATCCACCATATAAACAAATTCAAAGAAAAAAAAAGATCATTTCATTAGATGCTGAGAAAGCATTTAACAAAATTTAACATCGCTTCATGATAAAACTTTCATAAAGATCATGAATTCAAGGCCCCATGCCTAAACATAGTAAAAGCAATATACAGCAAACCAATAGCTAATAACCAACTAAATGGAAAGAAACTTGAAGCAATCCCACTAAAATCAGGGACTAGACAAGGTTGCCCACTCTCTCCTTACCTTTTCAATATAGTACTCAAAGTCCTAGTCATTGCAATTAGACAACAAAAGGTCAAAGGGATACAAACTGGAAAAGAAGAAGTTGAAACATCACTATTTGCAGATGACATGATAGTATACTTAAGTGACCCCCAAAATTCTATCAGAGAACTCCTAAACCTGATAAACAATTCAGCAGAGAGGCTGGATATAAAGTTAACTCAAACCAGTAGCCTTCTTCTACTCAAAGGATAAACAGGCTGAGAAAGAAATTAGGAAAACAACACCTTTCAAGATAGTCACAAATAAAATACCTTGGTGTGACTCTAACCAAGGAAGTGAAAGATCTGTATGACAACAACTTCAAGTTTCTGAATAAAGAAAACAAAGAAGAAAGACCTCAGAAGATGGAAAGATCTTCCATGCTCATGGATTGGCAGGATTAATATAGTAAAAATGGCCATCTTGACAAAAGCAATCTCAAATTCAATGTAATCTCCATCAAAATTTCAACTCAGTTCTTCATAGAGTTAGAAAGAGCAATTTGCAAATTCATTTGGAATAACAAAAAACCCGGAATAGCGAAAACTATCCTCAACAATAAAAGAACTTCTCGGGGTATCATCATCCCTGACCTCAAGCTGTATCACAGAGCAATAGTGATAAAAACTGCATGGTACTGGTACAGAGACAGACAGGAAGATCAACGGAATAGAACTGAAGACCCAGAAATGAACCCACACACATAATGGTCACTTGATGTTTGACAAAGGAGCTAAAACCATCCAGTGGAAAAAAGACAGCATTGTTAACAAATGGTGCTGGGTCAACTGGCTGTCAGCATGTAGAAAAATGCAAATCGACCCATTCTTATCTTCTTGTACTAAGCTCAAGTCCAAGTGGATCAAGGACCTCCACATAAAACCAGAGACACTGAAACTTAAAGAAGAGAAAGTGGGAAAGAACCTCAAACACATGGGCACAGGGGAAAAATTCCTGAACAGAGCACCAATGGCTTGTGCTCTAAGATTAACAATCAACACATGGGACCTCATAAAATTGCAAAGTTTCAGTAAAGCAAAGGACACTGTCAATAGGAAAAGGGGAAACCAACAGACCGGGAAAAGATCTTTACCAATCCTACATCTGATAGAGGGCTAATATCTATCTCTATCTCTATCTCTATCTATCTATCTATCTATCTATCTATCTATCTATCTATCTATCTATCTATCTATCTATCTATCTATCTATCTATCTAACCCAAGAAGTTAGACTCCAGAAAATCAAATAATCCTATTAAAAAATGGGGTACAGAGCTAAACAAGGAATTTTCAACAGAGGAATACCGAATGGCTGAGTAGCACCTAAGGAAATGTTCAACATCTTAGTCATCAGGGATATGTTAATTGAAACAACCCTGGGATTCCACCTCACACCAGTCAGAATGGCTAAGATTAAAAACTCAGGTGACAACAGATGCTGGGGAGGGTGTGGAGAAAGAGGAACTCTCCTTCATTGTTGTGGGACTGCAAGCTGGTACAACCACTCTGGAAATCAGTTTGGCTGTTCCTTAGAAAATTGGACATATTACTGCCTGAGGACCCAGCTATACCACCTCAGGGTATATATCCAGAAGTTGCTCCAACATGTAATAAGGACACATGCTCCACTATGTTCATAGCAGCCTTTATTTATAGTAGCTAGTAGCTGGAAAGAAACCCTGATGTCCTTCAAGGGAGGAATGGATACAGAAAATGTGGTATATTTATACAATAGAGTACTACTTACCTATTAAAAATTATGAATTCTTAAACTTCTTAGGCAAATGGATGAATTTGGAGGATGCCATCCTGAGTGAGGTAACACAATCACAAAAGAATACTCATGGTATGTACTCATTGATAAGTGCATATTAGTCCAAAGCTTGGAATACCCAAGACACTATTCACAGACTACATGAAGCTCAAGAAGAATGAAGACAAAAATGTGGGTTCTTCGATCCTTCTTAGAAAGGGGCACAAAATGCTCAAGGGAGAGAGATTACAGAGATAAAATGTGGAGCAGAGCCTGAAGACAGGCCATTCAGAGACTGTCCCATCTGGGTACCTGTCCCATAAATAGTCACCAAACCCAGACACTATTGCAGATGCCAACAAGGGCTTGCTGACTGCTGACAGGAGTCTGAGATAGCTGTCTCCTGAGACTCTATGCCAGAACCTGACAAATACAGAGGTGGATGCTCACAGCCTACCATTGGACTTAGCACAGGGTCCCCAATGGAGGAGTGAGAGAAAGGACTGAAGGAGCTGAAGGGGTTTGCAACCCCATAGGAAGAACAGTAACATCCACCAACCAGACTACCCAGATTTCCCAGGTTCTAAACCACCAACCAAGGAGTACACATGGAAGAACACATAGCTCCAGCGGTATTTGTAGTAGTGGATCCCCTTGTTGGACATCAATGGGAGGCGAGTCCCTTGGTCCTGTGTAGGCTGGATGCCCCAGTGTACGGGAATGAGAGGTCAGGGAAGCAGGAGAGGGTGGGTGGGCAAGGGAATAATCTCTCATAGAAGTACGTGGAGGGGGGATGGGATAGGGGATTTCTGGGGTGGGTGGCTGGGAAAGGAGATAACGTTTGAAATATGAATAAAGAAAATATCTGATAGAAAAGAAAAATGGAAAAAAATAAACCAACAACAAAAAGAGTGGAGAGCAGATCAAAAGGGATGGGGAAATGAGTGGGATTGAAGTGCATGATCCGAAATTCACAATCAGTTAAAAGATAATAAAATAAAATAAAAGCAATTGTGCCTAAACCAAACCAATAAACCCTGAAGATCAGTGACTTAGTTCACTAAGTTCTGTATTTATGTTTTAAAAAATACCAAATTCTTGAATAATGTTGATTAGAGGTGTATGAAAAAATGTAATTCAAAATGATGCTTTCTGCTGAAAGAACAAGGTGTTTATTGTAGATCATGATAATCCAAAAGATATCAAGGCTAAAGAAAAGAAGGCCAAATGTCAGCTAGGATTATAGTATAGTTGGTATAGGACTTGCCTAGCAAAAAGGATGATTTAAGTCTGATTTGCAAGACAGTATAAAAACTAGGTGTGGGATCAGCCACAATGGGTAAGATTGCAATGAAGGAACCTGTGGTGGATGGCCCTGGTGCTGTTTGTATTTTGATGCTAATTCTGCTTCCTGAAGTGGGCTGCCTGGGATGAGGAGTGAATCACACACTAGGGTGACTTCATGTGGACCTTCTCCCCATTTTAACTTGTAAAATAAAGGCTAGAGCCAGTGGTTGGGCAGTGGAAGAGAGGTGAGGCAAAAAAGTTTTGGGGAGATGAAGAGAGGAGAGAGAGCAAGACAGAATAGGAGGTGGAAGGAAAATGGAGCAGAAGCACGTGGCCTGGAGAAAGTTCTAAGGGATCTCATTGTTAGCACCAGGATACTGCAAGCCCCGCCTAACCATGTGACCCTTGACCTGCGTTGCCAGGACAATGACCTTCTATCCCACAATCCACTTGGCTCAGTTCCCGCCCTCACTGGCCCGTGATGTCATTTTCTGTATAAGAGAGGAAACCAACCCCTCCACTCTCTCTCTCCTCTTCTCTACCCTTCTACCCGTTCCGCCCCCCCCCCCATTCCTGCATAATAAACCTCTCCCATGTGGAACACCTTGGCCTGGTCTGCTGTTTGGTTTATCCGCCCAAAATATAAAACTCATACCTGGGGAATATAGTAGTGTAGTGCCAGATCTGCCTAGTCTAGGCGTGCAGCTTGTATTCATATTAATTGAGTTGTGTTTTTCTCGAATGAGCTTATTTGAGTTGGAGATTTACCTCAACAGAAACCAACCTACAAAAATTGTCCTCTGACCTCTACCCAAGTGCTATGGTACACATCCCTGAACCAAACAAACACATGCTTCATAAAACAGACAGACAAGAAATGTTAACAACTAGGATGGAGGCAGAGGCCTATAATCCAAGCACTGGGGAGCTTGGAGCAGG
The DNA here is from genome assembly GCF_900095145.1 of Mus pahari. Lineage (NCBI taxonomy): Eukaryota > Metazoa > Chordata > Mammalia > Rodentia > Muridae > Mus > Mus pahari. Next base: position 5,705,680 of record NC_034604.1, on the reverse strand, counting down.
AGGATCTGAAGTTCAAGGTCATTCTCTGCTACAGTATGTTTGGCCTGAATGTTTTGAAGATAGCCTTCTTGAAGTTTTCAGCCCATCTCTGCTCTGGGGGAACCACACCATATTGAGGAACTAGCCCCTACACTGAAGATTCACAAGTGACACCTTGGTGCTTCTGTGGTTAGGATGCATACTACTTCTTCCTTCAAGCTCTGCTCACCCTGCCACCCGGCAGAAACAGCAAGACTCTCAGATTCCCTCTCTGTCTTCTCCAAGTCTAGAGCTAATTCTAAGCATTTAGCTTCCTTCAGAACATAGAAGAATCTAATCTAGTCTTTCCACTCACAGATAATAGATTCTTTTCCAATTTGCTTCCTGCCTTCCCTCCTCAACATTACAGGAGAGTTAGGGAGCAGTGTTGTGAAGACAGCAGGATTTTAGAATTAGAGTCAAACTCAAATACTTAGACCATTTCTTCTAATGTTTTTGCCATTAGACAAATTCACATGCTGTAAACATCTGTAAACCGGGGATAATAAAATAGGCTTAAATGTGGAAACAAAAAGCAAAGCAAACCAAACCAAACCAGTGTAGAGGTTTCTTTTTTACTGGCTATTGTAATGTTAAGCTGCAGGGTGTGGGAGCTGGGGGATGGGGGACAAGATCTGGAGTCTGCATGTAGCCCCTGGGACCCCGCCCCAAGTTAATTCTGATCGATGAATAAAGATGATGAAGCCAATGGTTAGGCAGAAGACACACAGTGGGGTTTAAGTTTCGTGGGTTTGAGACCAGGAGGAGAGAAAGAAGGAGCTGTCATGAAGAAGAGTGTGCAGGAGAGGAGAAAGGAGAGCCGCCGTAAGTTAGCTGAACTATAAAAATGTGGTCCTGAGGGCTGGCCAACTGAAGCGAAGAGCAGATGAAACATAGTAAGTCATAACTTGGGTTAACAGTAGGAAGGTAAATTCTAACAACATGGAGTGTAGACAATTGCCCAGTTATTGTACTGCCTAAGGCATATTTAAAAATATAAAGACTGAGTCTTTCATCCAAGAATGTAACTGGTCAAAGGCAGGTAGAAACCCAGCACTGGCATTTTTAATACTATTTACTACAAACCAATGCATGGGATCTAGGTCAACATGACTATCATTTGGGCGTCGCAACTCTGTCAGGAATTGCTTAGAGTTATACAGTTAATTCTTCATAAAGTGCCACTCTTTGTCAGTCCAGTGGCACCTCTACCTGGAGTATTGGGAAGGTCAATATAGTCTTGATAAAGAACTTTTTTTTTTTTTTTTTGGGTGCTCCCTCCCAGGGCTGCAATTCTCTAGAACCTCCCTTTATTGTTTCGCCACCACTCTTCAGCAGTCATTTCTCAAGGCATTCTGCCACTTATCTCAACATGTGACACTATTACAGCTCAGAGCACTGAGCCTCCCCACCTCTTGTTGAGCAACAATGTATGAATACCTCTATGCGGTGGATGGATTGACTGCACAGGCTTTAAAAAGTAGTAGGTGTGAACAATATAAAGCCTTTAACAAGAAGGGTACAGATTGCTAATGTGAGGTATCATTTTCCTCATTTCTCCAGTTAGTACCGACATGATCATGCACAATCCTCCCTCTACTTACTCCTTCACTAAGATCTTGAACGCCTGATCTTCCTGTCTTCACTGCCTTACTGGGATTATAGGCGTGACTTACACCCGCTTATGCCTGGTTGAGGATGGCAGAAGAGCCCCAGTACCCTTCATTATTTGGGACAGACTGAGGTGGCTTTCCTCACCTTACATTCATTTCAACGTTTATTTTGGTTCACAAGGCAACCCACGCACAAAATCCACAGCAGGTGAAACATAAAACAATGTAGTCCCCAAAACTCAGAACTCTACAGCTAATTGGTCACGACTTCAGCCCCTGTCCCCAGGCTGACTCCCAAGTCTTCTCTAGAGATTGACAGAAGCTGAGCTCCTAACTCAAGTTGGATGGAGCTCCTTCTAATATTAGCAGCGCACCGGCCTGCCTCACCCAAGAGGCTGCAACAAGCCCCCTCCAGTGTGCGCCCCCTCGTGGCTCCAGGGGTCACTATCTACTTCCTGCCACTGCGACTTGAGAGCAGGAGAGCGGAGAACCGCACCGGTGTCTAGACGGCGGAGACTCTCAGACAGGGTGCCGGCTACCGAGCACTGTCACGCCTGAAGATTGTGCTTCCAGTGCAGCGGGAAGGAGCCGGGCTGCGTGTAGAGGGCGCGGCCTAGCAGAGAGGCGGAAATGTGGCGAGCCGGCGTGGGGCGGGGCCGCGGGCAGGGGGCGGGGCCGACGCGGGCAGGCGTGGGGCAGGGCTCGCGAACCCCTGCCGCACGCCACGGTTGTCGCGCACCGCTGCGGACGCTCCCGCTAACTGCGGTCCGGTCGGCGTAGCCGCGCGCACTCGCGTGTCCCCGGCGTGAACCGGAACCGCTTGCGGAAGTCGCCGCTGGGAGCGGAGCGCTGAACGAGAACACGGTGGGAGGCGGCCTGCGCGGCGCCACCCGCCATGGCCGCGGCGGGGTGAGCACTGCGTGGGGCCGCCGTCGCGGACTCGGGCTCCTCCGTCGCAAACCAGGGGCCGAGGCCGTAGCAGCTGGGGTCGCTGTCTGTCGGTCGCCGTAGCCGCCCGCACGTCGCCGCCGTCCATGGCGCGGCCCCGCCGCCGCCGTCGCTGCTGACCCGGGCCCGGAGCGGTTTCCGCCCTCCACGGGGCGCGGGCGGCCTGCCTTTGCGCCCGAGCCTGCGCCCGCGCCCCGGGGCTACCGGTCGCGTGGTGAGCGATGGGGAACACAACTTCGTGCTGCGTGTCGTCCAGCCCCAAGCTCCGGAGGAATGCGCACTCGCGGCTGGAGTCCTACCGCCCGGACACGGACCTCAGCCGTGAGGACACTGGCTGCAATCTGCAGCACATCAGCGACCGGGAAAACATCGACGGTGAGCGGCGCCGGCCTGGGCCTCGGCCTATCCCTCTCCTCCCTGCAGGACTCGGAGCCTTGCTGCTCCGCTGCCCCGGGTCGGACTGGCAGGGAATGGTGGAAATTTTGCTAGCCACGGCCGGGGAGGTCCAGTAGGTCCAGGGAGGGCGTGTGGCATGCGTGTGCTGGGTTGCATCTACATGCGTGTGCACCCCAGAGATGACATGGGCGGCTCCAGGCAGTGTGTGCTTTTGGTATGTTGCCAGAGTATAGGATGGCAGTGGGGTGGTATTTGCTCTTTCCAAAAGGAAGGGAATTGTGACAGTGTTCTTTACCTGACTGGAGTTGGTTTGCGTTTTCCCCAGACAACTCTACCCATTTTCCCATTGAAAACTAAACCAGGCCCAAGGGAGTATGCTTGTGACTGTATATGCACAAATGTGTACATATGTACTATGAGAGTATATACAGCCCTGCGCACAAACACATAAATACTTTATGGGTATGTTTGAAGTAAAAGGTTCACCTCAGAATGTTTACAAAAGAAAATGCCAGGTGGCTGCAAGTTAAAAGTGATCTAGTCTTAGCATGGGCTAGAATTATAGTCCTATGAATTTCAGGTTCATCTCGGTGACGTGTATTTGAAAAACAGTTAAAGGAGGCATTATTGCACCTAGTAATGTTTTATCATAACTGGTTTTGCAGTATCTTTTTCAGTATTGTTTTGTAATCAAACCCATATTGTACGTTGGGCATAAAATACAGTTTATATGATTTCCAACTTAAAAGGTTAGAAATTGGAAATCTTTAGGCCTTGTTTTTTGTTTTCGTTGTTTTTACAAAAATCCGTACACAAATAACCTAGTTAAATCCACTTGTAATTTTTCATATGTGAATGAATTGATAATTGGTTTTGATTCATTCCTTGTAATATGAAAGGCTACATTTGAATGGTAAAGAGTTTTCTCATTGTTTCTTGTCTAAACAGGGTCAGCATTTTAAGGACAGCAGCTTTATTAAATGAGTGTGGTTACTCATAGTTTATAGTAAATTCTGACACAACATGATTTTTCTAGTGTTATTTAAGAGTTTTGTATTGGTGTGTGTGTACATGTGTACGCAGTTGAGAATGTGTTACCTATGTGTGGCAGTTGAGGTAAGAGGAAGGTGGTGTATCCTCACAACCTGGAGTGACAGGTGGTGGTGCTGGACAGCTTGGGTTCTGTGGAAGAACAAGAGGCACTCTTCATCACCCAGCTCTCTCTCCAGCCCCACTAGTGCTGTTTTATGTCCATTACCTTGCTCTTCTCTTTAGGTGATTTTGAACTGCAGCAACACATTTACACATTTAAAAACGTGTAGAATACTGAAATAAGACCTCCTTTTATACACCATAATAAAACTTTTTTAAAGGGAGGAGTGAAGAAATAAATACGTTCATTGTAGAAGATTGGAACAGTGTTGACAAGCAAAAAGCGTTAAAGAATACTTTAATAAATGTTATTATACAGGTTTACATTAGGCCATTTTCATGCAAGTATGTAATGCACTTTGAGCTTATCCTCTCTGTCCCTAACTACCCTCCCATTTTCATACCTTCCTCTTTTTATTAATCTCCTTTGTTCCCAAAACAGTTTTGCTTCTATTTTCATACCACTCCACATAACAGCATTTTATGTACCTCACCCGTGAGAGAAAGCATGAATTATTTGCCCTTCTGAGACTTACTTAATTTGTTTAATATATTTGTCTCCAGTCATACCCATTTTACTTCAAAGACATAATTGCATCTTTATGACAGAAATGAATTTCATTGTATATAAATCACATTTTCTTTTTCCATTCTTCTATTAGTGGGCAGTGGTGCAATAAGCATTGATGTGCTGGTATTTTTATGTTTTTTTCTTTGTTTTGTTTTTTAAATTTTGAGCAAATATCCATTAGAGATATACTGAGTCATAAGATATATCTGTTTTTCAGAGCTCTCCATATTGACTATCACAGTCGGGACTAGTTAGCATTCTCACCGTCAGTGTATAAAGGGTTTCCTTTTATCTGCTTTTCACCAGCATTTGTTGTTATTTGTTTCCTTATTAATTGCCATTCTTATTGAGGTGAGAAGAAAAAAAAAATCTCATTGTAATTTGTGTTTCTTTAATAGCTAGTGATGTTAAATATATATTTTCCATTCTTAATTTTTTATCATCATTGTTATTTTGTTTGTTTTTGTTTTGGGTTTTTTTGGTTTGTTTGGAGACAGGATCTCTGCATGTGGAACTCAGTATGTACACTAGGCTGGCCTCAAACTCACTGAGATCTGCCTGCTTCTGCTCCAGAATGCTGGGACTGAAGGTGTGTACTAATATGTTTGGGTTCATACATTTATTGCCAGTTTCTACCTCATCCTTTTCTTCTTTTAGGAACTGTCTGTCTAATTCATTATACCAGTTTTTGATTAGGTGGTTTAGTTTTTGATCACAGGTGGTGAGGTTTCTGAGTTCTCGTGCATTCTAGATTTTAAACTCTGTGTACTATAGTTAGCTGGTCAAGATTTCTCCCAGTTTGTAAGTTGTCTCTTCATGCAGTTATTTTCTTGAGTGTTCTTAGATATTATTTATCTTCATGAAAACCCATTTATCAGTTGTTGGTTGTATTTCCTGAGAGACTGGAGTCCTGTTTAGAAGTATATTCCTGTGCTGGGATCTTAAACATTTTTTTCTACTTTGTCCTTACTAGTTTTATAGTTTCAGGTCTTGAAATAAGATCTTTGATCTGCTCAGAGTTGTTTTTTGTATGTCGTGAAACATGGGTCTAGTTTTATTCTTCTGCGTGTACATGGCCAGTTTTGCCAGCAATATTTGGTGAAGAGCCTATTTACTTAAATATGTATTTTTCTGATTTTGTTAAAAAAAAGTTCCATGATTATATTGGTTTATAGCCAGGTCACCTCTGCTTTTCTTTTGATGTCGCGTGTTCTTGTACTAGCTTTATAATGCTTTTCTCATCTTCATTTTGAGTCTGTCTTTGTAGCTCTGGCTGTCTTGGAAGTTAGTAAATCAGACTGGCCTCAAATTCAGAGAGGTCCTCCTACTTCTGCCTCTTGAGTGCTGGGGAAAAGGCAAGTGCCATGGATGTTTTTATCACGACGTTTTGTAGTACAACTTGAAATCAGGTCCGTTGATACCCTCCAGCATTGGTGTTTTGTAGTATAACTTGAAGTCAGGTGCGTTGATACCCTCCAGCCTTGGTATTTTGCTCTGGATTGCTTTGCTAGCTGGTCTTTGTGTTTCTCTGTGAATTTTAAACCTTTTCCCCCCTTTTCCTATTTGTGAAGAAGAATCTTGGTGTTGGAATTTTATCCAATCTGTAGATTATTTTTGATTGCATAGCTATTTTCATAATGTTGTTTATGTGCATGGGATGGTTTCCCATCTTATAGTATCTTCAATTAATTTTTTAATGTTTTAAAGTTTTCACTGTAGAAGTTTACTTTGGCTACCTTTATTACAAGGTTTTTGTTTGTTTTTTAATTGTGAATGGAATTATTTTTCTGATCTTCTCAACATGTTCTTTATTGATATCTAGGAAAGCTACTAATTTTTGTATATTGATTTTTGTATCCTGTCTCCTTTTTGAAAGTGTTTTCTATTCACTCTAATATTTTTCTGGTGGTCTTTTGGGTCTCATGCATAGATTATATTATCTGCCAATAAGGTTACTCTGATTTATTTCTTTCCCATGTCTATCTTTTATCTTTCTTTCATCATATTGTCATACCTAAAGCTAAATGAATAATATTGGGTAAGGAGAGTAGAGATGGACACCTTTGCCTTATTCCTTATTTTATTGGAAATCCTTTTAATTCCCCCTACGCCCTGCCAATTAGTATAATGTTGGGTAGGCTTTGTTCTATATGGGTTTTGTTATGTTGATAAGTTCTTTCTGTTCCTCCAGAGCTTTAATTATGAAGGGTTGCATTTTGCTGAGGTGATCATGTGATTTCTGTCTATGCACCAACTTATGTGATATATTACATAGACCATTTCTTTTTAAATCATGGATGATCTTTTGGATATGTTTTTGAATTCTGTTTGCAGAAATATTTTTCCTTTTCTTTTATTTGGTGGAGTTTTGTTTTAAATGAAAAATTAGAAATACCCCTCCTGCCCCCCCCCAAAAAAAAACAAAAAGAAAAAGAAAAACAAAAATATTCACATTTCAGAAAACCAAATTGAATATTCCTATGCACTGTAGTAAAGAAATGGATATAATGGTTTTAATGGGCTGTTTGGCACTAGGGCTTTGTCTCAGTTGGATGAAAACACCAAGACCCAAAGCAACTTAGGAAGGAAAAGGTTTGTTTGACTTTCCTATCCTGAATCACAGTCCATTGAGGGAAGCCAAGGCGGGACCTGACGCAGAAACCGTGGAGGTGTGCTGCATACTGGTTTGCTCTCTACTTGCTGGTTTTGTGTCAACTTGACACAAGTTAGAGTCTTCAGAGAGGAAGGATCCTAAGTTGAGGAAATGCCTCCTTGAGATCCAGCTGTCAGGCATTTTCTTTCTTTTTTCTTTTTTTAAAAAATTTTTTTTAATTATTATTTTCT
>NC_034604.1:5690562-5695442 GCF_900095145.1 Mus pahari | reverse complement strand
GAGGCCTTTTTTGAGAAAAACCTCTAGAAGACCACAACTTGTTCTTCAGACTTAGGGTAATTTAGAGCATAAACCTGGTAGTAAGGTTTCTAATGTAGGTTTTTGGTTCCTCTATAGTCTTTTTTTTTTTTTTTTTTTTTTTTTTTTAATAACCATGCTAGTTTAGACCTCTAAATACTAATTTGTCATAAAAATAATATTCTGCCTCCCAAGTTCAACAGATGCATCTAAAATTTATCTAACCAGTTTTCAGCATTGTTATTATTTAAAGCAGAACTATAAGCGTATTCAGTAGTATGAATAGGTTTATTTAAGAGTTTCCAAGTAACTCTAAAATGCAGCTGGGCTGGTTGGCAGTGCAACCTGCTGCTCTCTAGGGCTATTTTGGTATTGAATCATATAATGACAATAGACTTAAATAGAAATGTGTATAGAGTCACTGTGTGTTTGTACATAGCTATCTTTGAATATTTCAATTTCTTTGTTATGGTTGGTCTTTGGTATCCTTGTGTTTCATATATGGATTTATTTAACTGCAGACCACAAATACTTTTAAACAACTACATCTGTATTGAATACATATAAACTTGTTTTGTGTCTGTTTGGCACACATGTTAATAACTATCTAAATAACAGTTACTATTCAGTGTTGTAAGTAATACAGAGAGCATCTCTGTGTACAGAGGATGTGGTCAACTATGTACAAACACTTGGCCATTTCTTGGAGGGACTCAAATACCTGTAGACTCTGATACCTAACAGGATCCTGGAACAATTACCTGCAGCTACTGAGGGACAACTGTATATTGTCAAATTATTAGTAAAATTTTAAAATTACATGTCAAGACTTCTTGTTTGCCATCACTGCCTTTTCTCTATCTTAAAAGTCATCCCAGGCAACTACTAGGATTGAAGATTGATAGCTTGTTCATGACTCTTCCAGACTATTTGTGTTTCTTTAAGTGGTAGATATATGCATTTCCCCATCACATTCCAAACATAGAAAGGGGCAGCATTTGTTCCTGGTATGTCAGTAACTTGCATTAAGGTAGGTAGGCTTCTTTGATGTACATTGGGAACTTGCTAACTCTTTATCCTAGTGTGAGATTATTTGAGATTTTGAAAGTTGTAGGCAGTTTAACCAACTCCCTAGGAGTTATCTTTCATGAAGTTATTCAGAGGTCAAGAAAATAAGACTACTTACCACTGATAGGAAGAGTCACAGCTGTTCTCTTAATTCTGTACCCAACACTGCTGTGGGTGTAAATGTAAGTATAGATATAGTCTATACTTACATTTATATATATATATATATATATATATATATATATATAGTCTATACTTACATTTATAGTTATAAAGGTGAATAAGAAAGGATAATAATAGGAGATGAGGAAGGATGGAATGCTGTTTTAGAACACAGGAGTCATGACAAGATATAAAGCTAACTTGTTAGCACACACACACAAAGTAAATAAGTGTATAACAATGCAACAGTAGTACAAATATAAAATGTAAAACAAAGCCCCTCTGCTTCAGAATGACTATTTTAATTATATAGGATTTCATTGAAACATAAAGACTTTGGGTCTGAGTACATGCTTGCTTGAGTGGCTGCTTTAATCTACCTCTCTGGTTTGTTTGTTTACAACAAAGAGGTTTTTATTATAAATGAAAATAAATAGAAAACATATATATTTCAGGATATATTGAAACATCGAGTTTGTTTTGAAATTGTTAAACAATGAGGTAGAAAGAAAAAAACTCCTTTTCTTAGTGAAGATCAATTATATGACTTCTGTTTGAAAGTGATCTTTTTAAGTGGTAAAATGTACAAAGTGAACAATAGTTACTTTATAGTTCACATTATGCTCTGATACTTCTCAAAATGTTTTGCTTAAAGCCAGTAAAAACACTAAGGATCAAAATGAGGCCAGTATGCTTAATAAACTGAAAGTGCTTAATGAGCATGCCATTATGAACATGGCACCAATATCTGATTTCTTGTGTTAAATGTAAAATATGTTCAAAGAGCTATAACCAGCTGTGTTTGAACTATCCCTAGGGAGAGGAGGTAGAAACCCGGGACCAGAGTTGACTAGATATGTCAAGGGTGATGGGAACAGAATCACAGTACCATCCATTTGCTTTCTAGTGGGCTCAGGAGGAGTTCCCCAAATCCTTTAGCGCCTTCAACTCAGGCTAAACTGGATTTCTGAAAGAATTGTAGGACTCACCAGAAAGCAAGATGGAAGTCTTACTAAAGATACTTTGTAATATTTAAGCATGAGGATTAAGAGAAAGAGGCACACAGAAAGGGTATACCCCAGACCATGGGGTGGGCTTTTCAAAAAATAGTCAAAGTTCACTTACTTTACAGTAGTTATATATAGGACTTTGGTGGGTTTTAAGACTATAATCTTCAAAGAATGACTATGGAATCTAAGTGATTCCTTAGGTGTTTGTTGAGGGTACTTGACAGGCTAGGTAAAGCTGTAGATAATAGGGATGTAGGAACTCTGTCTTCACTAGAAACAGGTCACTAGTCCTGTTTCAAATTTCCAGAGGAATGAGGCTCTACTCAAGGTCATATGCATTTAAGCCATAAATATGGGTCATTGTTATTTTAATGTTAAAATATTTCTATGCAAAAGAATATTAACCTCAGGTCTGCAGCCTTCTAGGCAAGTGTAAATTGTGCTAGAATTCTTGCTATTCAAGAGGCAAGAGGTTTGGATCAGATTATCATGTGAGGCACTTCTTTGACTTCCACTGGTTTCATAATTCCCATGTCTTTTTTCATAAATATAGCTGTATGACTTCTGAGTGGGAAGCTTTCTGGGTTTGGAGTTGGACATCTTATTCTAACATCCCAGTGGATTGAAAAACGTTTCCAGGTACCTTAACAGGATGCAGTTCACCTAGGCAGGCTGTTGCGATAGATAGAAGGTGAAGCCAGGATTATATTTTATTTTCTTCAGAGAGTAGGGTTTGAAGTGTGTATAAATATGCTATATATTAAATGTTTGCTGTCGCTGGAGAGGGGCATTGGGTGTAAAGATAAGTTCTACCAGGTTGATCGGGTTGTTAGGCATTCCATAACATTTCTTTTAGGAATGAGTCTGGCTAGATCCACAGTTTCAGAAAACTCAGAAAATAAATTATCCACTGTTTCTCAGCTCCATAAATGACTTGTATTCGTTGCTGTAACTCCCTTCCTTCAGAGAAAAGTGACCTGCCATAATAAAAAATGAGAAGTCTGACAACTTACAAATGACAACTCACAAGATTCTCCCTGTCAGATGTCTTTGTAGCTTTGAAATTCCTATCAGTTTCTGGTTTGGCTAGTGCAAATGAGCGACTGTTTCCTTTCCAGGGGCAACTTTTTAAATACAAACATGGGAAACCTTGAATACTTTTTTTCCACCTTCATCAGAATGTTTACATTCTGTGTATTAGTTTTGACTTTGTAGTGGACTTTTCTATAAACAAATTCAACTATGGTTTTGGTGTGAAGTGAATTGTGTAAAGGACTAAAAGGACATAGGCTTTTAGTCTAAAGGGACTGTAGTTATAGTAATGCCTCTGGGCTAAGTGGTTGATAGCCCATGGTTACAAAAGAATCTCAGTCTGGTTTTGTTACTGTTACCTAGGGTTTGTGATTCTTTTGTCCTTCAGTCATTGCTTTGTGATCATTGTCCTCTGCTCTGGATGATAGACACAAGACATAGGTTACACAGCTGGTACCCAGGGAAATACAGCTGGGTTATACTGAAAATAATTTGTGGTTACAGTTATATCCATGCCAGTTTGTTCCATAAGCCTTGCAGCATTCTTTGATGAGTGATGAATTGCAAGTCACTTCTGTTTTAAACTCTTCTGATACAGACATGGCTGAAGGATGAATAGGATATACTGTACATAGTAGTTCATACGCTTGCAGATATTAGCACAGCTGAATGTTGAAGACATGCCTTAGGCAAGTGATTTACTCTAGATGGGTGTTTTTGTTAATTCCTTGAGAATTTCCTAAAATGCATTTTGATAATGTTCACTTTCTTCTATCTCTTAGTAGGTCTGCCTTCCAATCCACTCAGCCTCATATTCTCCATTTGCTCCTTTCTCAACCCATTTAATCCAATTTGTGCAATTTGTACTCTTTGGAATGGGGCCTAGCCTGGAACATTGACCTGCCGGGGGTTATACTCTTAAAAGAAAACTGACTTTCCTTCTCTCACAGCTGTGATGGAAATTCATGCCCACTTTCCACTTCCTATGCTGGAATTTTGTCTGGCACAATCTTGAACATGTTTTATGTTGCAAGCTCTCACAAACACTGGGAGTTCATAGTGTCCTAATGCTACTGTCCTGTTTGTGCCTGGAAAACATTCTCCTTGTTGTCATATGCTACCTCTGGCTTGTACTGCAATCTTTCTGTCCCTTCTGCAAAGGTTTCTGAGTCTTTAAAGGAGGGAATGTGGTATGATGTCCCATTTAGGCCTGAGCATTTAGCAGACTCATATTCTTCTTTACATTGACCAGTTGTGTGTCTTTGTTAGTCACTGTGTACTGCAAAAAGAAGCATCTCTTGATGAGGTTTGAGAGATACACTAATCTGTTGGAATAATAATAATTATTAAGTAGATGGTTTAACACTATGCCCATTTAGCAGAATAATAGAAAATTCTTCCCTAGGGTCTATGGCTTTTCTACAGGTTAATTGGCTCAGAAAATTATGCCAGGTGTGGGTTTCATCGTGCAAGGTGAGTTTTATTTTTTTATTTTTATTTTTTTTTATTATTATTATTTTCTTTATTTACATTTCAAATGCTATCCCGAAAGATTCCCATACCCCTCCCCCCACCTCTGTTCCCCTACCC
>NC_034604.1:5684329-5688912 GCF_900095145.1 Mus pahari | reverse complement strand
TGACCATAGGTGTGTGGATTCATTTCTGGATCTTCAATTCTATTCCATTGATCTACTTGTCTGTCACTGTGCCAGTACCATGCAGTTTTTATCACAATGTGCAAGGTGAGTTTTAAATCCAATCAGAAACTCTTGTAACATGTGTAGTCCTATTGCACTAGCAGACATATTTTATCAGGCCAGTCATTATTATGACTCAGAGAGTTGAGCTGAATGGGTATGATCATTGAATACTTTCCTTCAGTAGCATGCTTGCCACTTTTGCAGCACTGTGAAAGTTAGGCAGTTGGGATGAAACTACCAGGTCAGTGCCAGCTTGGTTTCTCTGGTGTTCTGTACACAAGGGCCAAGTTTTGGAGGGTAACTAAGAATGATAGCAATAGCCTGCAATGCTTGGGAGTCTTATGGGACCACATTGACCATCAGGTCTAGTAACATTCTTGGTACTTAACTAGCATGAGGTGTCTAGTTGGGGTATCGCTGCCTTTGTTATAGGATGGTTCCACTTAAATTCATCTCCTTCTCTCCCTCCTCTTTGTCTTCTTTTTCTTCTATTCAGTTTTATTTTTTTCCTTATTCACTTTATATCCTGCTCACTGCCCCTCTCCTGGCCACTCCCTCCCAAAATCCTTCCCCTTCACCTATGTCCCCCATTCTCCTCTGTGTGTGTGTGTGGGTCCCCCTTCCCCCCAGTACCTGCAAACCCTGGCACTTCAGGTCTCTACAAGGCTATGCGATTCCTCTCCCCCTGGGAGCAGACAAGGCAGCCCAGCTAGAAGAACATATCCCACAGACAGACCACAGCTTTTGGGACAGCCCCCATTTCAGTTGTGTGGGACCCGCATGAAGACCAAGCTGCACATCTGCTACATATGTGCAGGGAGGCCTAGGTTCAGCCCTTGTATATTCTTTGGTTCATGGTTCGGTCTCTGAGAGTCCCAAGGGTCCAGGTTAGTTGACTCTTTGGTCTTCCTGTGGAGTTCCTATATCGTTTGGGGTTGCAGTCCTCTTTCCTCCTGTTCTTCCATAAGCATCCTCAAGCTCCATCCACTGTTTGACTGTGGGTGTCTGTATCTGTCTGGGTCAGCTGTTGGTTGTAGCCTCTCAGAGGACAACATGCTCCTGTTAGCAAGCATAACAGAGTCTTATAGCAGTGTTAGGGATTGGTGCTTGCCCATGGGATGGGTCTCAAATTGGGCCAGTTATTGGTTATCCATTCCTTCAGTCTCTGCTCCCTCCCCTGTGCCTGTATTACTTGTAGACAGGGTGAATTTTGGGTTGAAAGTTTTGTGGGTGGGTTAGTGTCTCTATTGCTCCACTGGAGTTCCTGTCTGCCTACAGGAGGTAGCTTCTTCAGGTTCCACATCCCCAATGTAGTGAGTCACAGCTAAAGTCACCCTTGTTGATTCTTGGGTGACCCCCTTATTCCAGGTCTCTGTCTAGACCTGGAGGTTCCCCCACTTCCTTGCCCTCATCAGTGGCAGATTTCCATTCTTTTTCATGGCTATCTAGCTATCCCTCCTGTCCTTCCCCACACTTGATCCAAATTCCCCATTCCCCTCCACATCCTCCCCTGCCCCCCAGTTCTCTCTCCATCTGACTCTTACTACTATTTTATTCCCCCTTCTAAGGGAGTTTCAAGCTTCTTCCTTTGGGCCTTCCTCTTGTTTAGCTTTTTTGAGTCTGTGGAGTGTAACATGGTACCTGTATTTTATGGCTAATGTCCACTTATAAGTGATACATAGCATGCATGTCCTTTGGGATTGGGTTACCTCACTCAAGATGATATTCTCAAATTCTATTAATTTGCCTGGAAAATTCATGATGTCTTGGTTTTTAATAGCTGAATAGTATTCCATTGAGTAGATGCACCAAATTTTCTTTATCATTCTTCAGTTGAGGGACATCTAGTTTGTTTCCAGTTTCTTGCTATTATAAATAAAGCTGCTATGAACATAGTTGAACAAATGTCTTTGTGAGATAATAGAGCACCTTTTGGGTATATGCCAAGGAATGGTATAGCTGGGTCTTGAGGTAGAAATATTTCTAGTTTTCTGAGGAAAACACCAAATTAATTTCCAAAGTGCACTTCAACCAGCAGTGGAGACATTTTCCTCTTGTTCCACATCCTCAACANCATGTGCTGTCTCTAGAGTTTTTTTATCTTAGCCATTCTGAAAGGTGTAAGATGGAACCCCAGAATTGTTTTGATTTTCATTTCCCTGTTGACTAAGGACTTTGAACATTCAAGTGCTTCTCAGCCATTCAAGATTCCTCTATTAAGAATTCTCTGTTTAGTCCCATTTTTCTTTCCTTTTTTGTCTTATTTCTTTTATTAGATATTTTATCAAATGTTATCCCCTTTCTTGTTTCCCCTCTGAAAATCCCCTATCCCTTCCCTTCCCTCTCCCCCTGCTCACCAACCCACTCACTCCTGCTTCCTGGCCCTGGCAGTTCCTATTCTGGGGCATAGAACCTTCACAGGACCAAGGGCCTTTCCTCCCATTGATGACTAACTAGGCCATTCTCTGCTACATGTGCAGCTAAAGTCATGAGTCCCACCATGTGTTTTCTTTGGTTGGTGGTTTAGTCCCAGGAGACTCTGGGGGTACTGGTTAGTTCATATTGTTGTTCCTCCTATGGGCCTGCAAACCCCTTCACCTCCTTGGGTTTGTTAGGGAAATGCAGATCAAAACAACTCTGTACCCCATTTTTAAATTGTGTTATTAGTATCTAACTTGTTGAGGTCTTTATAAGTTTTGGATATTAGCCCTGTTTCAGATGTATGGTTGGTGAAGATCCTTTCCCAATCTGTAGGCTGCCAATTTGTCTTTTTGACAGTGTCCTTTGCTTTAGAGAAGATTTGCAGTTTCATGAGGTCCCATTTATCTATCCATTGTTGATCTTAGAGCCTGAGCCATTGGTGTTCTGTTCAGGAAGTTGTCTCTTGTACCAGTGCTTTCAAGGGTATTCCCCCACTTTCTCACTTTTTTAGATTTAATGTATTCAGTTTTATGTTGAGGTCCTTGGTCCATGTAGACTTGAGGTTTGTTTGTTTGTTGTTTGTTTGTTTTGCAAGGAGATACATATAGCTGCGTCACATAGAGACATCCTATTAGCCCAGCGCCATTTGTTGAAAGTGCTTTGATTTTCCCATTGTATCATTTTGCCTTCTTAATCAAAAATCACGTGTCCATACGTGTGTGGTTTACTTCTGGGACATTGATTTAATTCCATTGATCAACTTGTCTGTTTCTATACCAATACCATGCAGTTTTTAATCACTATTGCTCTGCAGTACAGCTTGAAGTCATGGATAGTGATTCCTCCTGGAAGTTCTTTTTATTGTTCGTGATTGTTTTGGCTCTACTGGGTTTCTTGTTTTTACATATGAAGTTGAGAATTATTCTTTCTAACTGTGAAGAATTGAGTTGGAATTTTGATGTGGATTGCATTGAATCTGTAGATTGCTTTTGGTGAAATGGCTATCCCTGAGCATGGAAGGTCTTTTTATCTGATATCTTCAATTTCTTTCTTCATGAATTTGAATTTTTTTGTCATACAGATCTTTCACTTGATTGGTTAGAGTTCCACCAAGTATTTAATATTATTTGTGGCCATTATAGAGGATGTTGTTTGCCTAATTTCTTTCTCAGTCTTTTTCCCATTTGTATAAAGGAGGGCTAGTGATTTCTTTGAGTTAATTTTGTACCTACCCACTTTGCTGAAGTTGTTTATCAGCTATAGGAATTCTTGTACAATATTTTGGGGTCACTGTGTACTATCATATCATCTGCAAATATTGATACTTTGACTTATTCCTTTCCAATTTGTATCCTCTTGATACCCTTTAGTTGTCTTATTGCTCTGGCTAGAACTTCAAGTACTATATTAAACAGATAGGGAGAGAGTGGGCAACCTTGTCTTGTCCCTGATTTTAGTGGAAATGCTTTAAAATTCTCTCCATTTAGTTTGATGTTGACTATTGGCTTGCTGAATATTGCTTTGATTATGTTTAGGTATGGGCCATGTATCAATGGTTTCTCTAATACCTTTAACATGAAGGGGTGTGGATTTTTCAAACTTTTTTTTTCAGCATCTATTGAGGTAATCAAGTATTTTTTTTCCCAGTTTGTTTATATGGTGGATTATGTTGATAGATTTTTGAATATTGAACTATTCCTGCATCACTGAGATGAAGTCTACTTGATCTTGATGGATGATATCTTTGATGTGTTTCTAGATTTGGTTTTCAAATATTTTATTGAGTATTTTTGCATCAGTATTCATAAGATAAATTGGTCTGAAGTTTTCTTTTTTTGTTAACTCTTTGGGTCGTTTATGTATCATGGAGACTGTCCTCTTAGAATGAGTTTGGCAGTGTTCCTTCTGTTTCTATTTTGTGCAATCATTTAAGAAGCATTGGTATTAGGTCCTCTTGAAAGTCTGGTAAAAAATGTGGTACATTTACACAATGGAGTACTACTCAGCTATTAAAAACAATGAATTCATGAAATTCTTGGGCAAATGGGTGTGTCTGGAGGATATCATCCTTAGTGAGGTAACCCAATCACAAAAGAAGT
>NC_034604.1:5670819-5683950 GCF_900095145.1 Mus pahari | reverse complement strand
AAACTTTATATGACCCAGCACAAGGGAAGGCCTGGGCCAAGTAATGGGAGTGGGTGGGTAGGGGAGCAGGGGCGGGGGCGTGGTATAGGGAACTTTCGGGATAGCATTTGAAATGTAAATAAAGAAAATAATAATAAAAAAATTAAAAAAAAAAAAAGTCTGGTAAAACCATCTGGCCCTGGCCTTTTTTTGGTTGGGAGACTTCTATTTCATTAGGGCTTATGGGACTTTTAAAATAGTTTACCTGATCTTGGTTTAACTTTGGCAAGTGGTATCTGTCTAGAAAATCATCCATTCATTAAGATAGTTCAATTTTGTGAAGTACAGGCTTTTGAAATAAGCCCTAATGATTCTTTGAATTTCCTCAGTGTCAGTTGTTATGTCTCCCTTTTCATTACTGATTTTGTTTATCTGGAGACTGCTTGTCTCTTGGTTAGTTTGTGGAAGAGTTTGCATATCTTGTTGATTTTCTCAAAGATCCAGCTCTTCATTTTGTTGTTTCTTTGTATTGTTTTCTTTGTTTCTAACTAATTGACTTTATCCTTGATTCTGATTATATTTTTGGATGTAGTTATCCTTTTTGGGTTGGAGTTTTCTTCTAGTATTTCCTGTAGGTCTAGATTTGTGGATAGATATTGTTTGAATTTGGATTTATCTTGAAATATCTTGTTTTCTTCATCTATGGTGATTAAGAGTTGCTGTATATAATAGTCTAGGTTATGTATCCTTGGGCTGTATGGTTCCTGACTTGTAGGTCTGTATGCATGGTTCAGGACATGTCCAATGAAGGTGGGCAGAGAGGTGGCAGGAGAATGGAAGTCTCTCTGGCTAGCAGGGCAGGTTGGCTTGGTCCAGAGGGCTCAGCCAGCAGGGAAGATGGGTGGGGCAAGGGAAGCTTACCTGTAGTGTTCAGGAGCCTCAGGTCTAATGAAGGTGGGGGGGAAGGCAGCTGGAGAATCTAGGTCCCCCTGGGATAGCAGGCTGTTCAGGGCCCCATTTAAATTCTATATATGTATATATTTTAGGATACTTCTATTGTAGTAGGTTTCCATGTTGCTTTTTCAAAAGCTCTTTATTGTTATCCCTCCTTATAATCTGTCCTTTACCCTGCCTGCCATTTCATCCCCTATTTCACGGAATTGTTTCATCGTTCTTTTTTCCCCTTGATATCATTACATTCTGCATCCCTTCCTTTGGAAGAGTTCTACATCCCCTATAACCTCTTACTAGTTCCCTAACTATGTATTCCAAATGAAACACACATATTTTAAGATTCAAAGATAATATCCACATGAGAGAAAAAAAAAATCAGTGATTGTCTTTCTGGGTCTGGGACACCTCTATTCAGAATGATTGTTTCTAGTTTTATCTATTTACCTGCAAATATCATAATTTAATTTTCTTAACAGCTAAATAATATCCCATTGTGTACATGTACTACATTTTTATTATCCATTCATCAATTAATAGACAACTAGGCTATTTATGCATACTGGCTACTGTGAATTAGAGCAACAATGAACATGGATGAACAAGCATCTATAATTGGATATAGAATCCTTTGGAAATCTTAATGTAGATTTGATTTGTATTTCCCTAATGGCTAAGGATGTGAACATTAAGTCATTTGTATTTCACCTTTTGTTCACTCCCAGTTTGGTTCCAGTGTCTCATGTATCCCTGGCTGGCTTGGAGTGCATTATACCTATACTCCCAAATGCTGGCTCTCAAAGATTGTGTCTCCATGCTCCAACTATGCCCCAGTTCTAAATTCTAACCCATTGACACAAGTGTAGCCAGTAAAGATTTCCCCACTCTGTAGACAACCGTTCCATTTGACTGATGGTAACCACTACACAGACACTTTTTAGTTTCGCTTGATCCCATTTGCTAATGATCTTCCTGTCTGTGCAACTAGGTTACTATTGCGAAAGTCCTTTCCTATGTCTATAAGTTGAAGTGTATTTTGTACTTTCTCTTCTGTTGGATTTAGGGAGTTAGGGCTTAACATTGAGGTTCTCTTGCATTTGAGTTTTGTGCAGGTTGAAAGTTAAGGATCTAGATTCATTTTTCAACATTAGCCACTCAGTGTGACCAACATTATTTGTTGAAGATACAGTATTTTCTCTATTGTATTTTTGGCCCTCTGTAAAAAATCATGTCACCATAAGTATGTAGCCTTAAATTTGGGTCCTTTATTTCATTGGTCAGTGTATCTTTGTTCTTAAAATGAGGAATTTTGATACTTTCAATAGTGTTTATATTGTCTGGAATTTTTTTATTTGTATATAAAATTTAGATTGTTTTTTCATTTTCTTTGGAATTTTGATGGGAATTACATTGAATCTGTAAACTGCTTTTGTTAGGATGGCCATTTCCACAGTATTAATTCTACTAATCCATGACTTCCCCTTTTTTCATAGTATGGCCTTCTCTTCCTTAATGCTGAAATAACAATCACTGACCACCTCCCCCTGGCCTTAACTTTAAAATTTCTTTGGTTGTTGTCTTGGGGATGGAACTCAGAGTCTTATACATGCTGGGTGAGTGAGCTGAGCTGGTAGCATTCCTTCTAGGCTCCATCCAACAGTTACCTGGCAACAGCCAGGTAGGCCTGGCTTGCTATAAAAGGGGCTGTTTGGCCTCCCTTTGCTCTGTTTGACTCTCTGCCCCTTTTCTCTTTCTGTCTTCTTTTTCCCTCCTCCCTTGCCCCCTCCTCCCTCTCTCCATGTGATCCTAACCAGTCTCTTCTTTTTTTCTCTTTCTCTCTCTCTTTCTCCCTTTTCTTTCTCTGCCTCTGCTCCCTTCTCAACCCCCCTTCCCATGTCCCCAAACAAATTCTATTCTATATTAACACCCATCTTATGGCTGGTACCTGGGGAGAGGGATGCCTCAGCATGGACCTGCTGAGGTACTCCCTCCCAGGGCACCATACCACACTCTACAAAACATACCATTGGTTTTATAAAACACATCATTAACCCCTTAGCCCTTGAGAAACTTAATAATTTCAGTTATGGTTATTGGGTAGGATATGAAATCTGGATATAAAATCTCAAGGAAAGATTTTACTCCACATTTAGTATCTTGTTCCTTAATTACAGAATTTCAAGATTTTAAATCACTATAAGAAGTTTAACTCATTACTGCTATTTTAGTCACCATTATATCTATTTCTTGATTTTAATTTTATTGACCTGTTTGAGGCAAGAGGTTTGCTCTGTTACTTAGGCTAGATTAGAACTCACTGCGCAGTCTGAGCTTATCTGTAACTCACAGTCCTCCTCCCTCAGCAGCTCAGGTGCTGAGATGGATAGGCATGTGCGTACTGTTCAGCTTCAGAGGTCTCGGGTGAGAAGGAAGCCGGGCTTTTGTCTGTGTTTCATCCCTTCCATTTGCTGTGTTTCCTGTTGGTATGGTGATCTTATTTTTTAATGTGTGGAATTTGAAAACCATTGGTAAAGAGCTTGTTATTTTATAGCCTTACAGTTTGCCTTCTGTCTTCTAGAAGCCGAAGTTGATATGGTTGAGTATATCATTTCTTCATCTTTCCATTTCTTCCATGTTGTGGGATGTGTTTTGAAGACATCCTAGCAAAGCTGCTACAGTTGGTTTTCCATATCTGTAGGCTTGGCACACATGGATTCAATCAGTTGTCCATCAGAAATACTTGGAAAAACTTACCCTTGCTGATACTCTCTGAATGATACAGTATGTCGACTGTTTTAGAAGTGCTACAGGAGATCTAGACATGATTTCCATGTACAGGAAGTTGTGCTCTACCATCCATTTTTGCAACACTATACCACTAAAGAGAATGTGAGCACCTACTGATTGTGCTATCTGCCAATGACAGGGCTATATTCAGAAAGAGTTTTGGAATATTCAGACAGATCTCAGGGTGCTTCTGTGGAACATTATTACTTCTGAGAGGCAGTCTGTCTTGGTTTTCTTTTTGCTTTCTGCAAACACCCTTTGGCTCATGTGGAAGAATATGTCTTGACATCTCTGGTCATGAATCTGTAAGCAGCCTCTGTGTGCTGGAGATTTCAAAATGACCAGTGTACATTGGAAACTTGTTTGTTGCATATTTTTCATATATTTTAGATGTTGAAAAATGATCAAAGTGTCTCATAGAACATAGTATAGTTGTCCTTAGAACTGCAAGTTGAATATGGTATATTTCAAGTAGCCTTCATGGAGTTAGAGAGCTCCTAGCTGAAGAGTCTTAGAGACAGAGGATCTCTTAGGAGCTGCTCCTCAGTGTGTCACTGAGCAGTGCCAGCTGTGTGACAGGTGTTGAGAGAAAAAGTTCAGAGCTTGTTATTGGACTCTGCTGCTCCTATTCTCACCAGTTTGCACATGATGGCTCAGATCACCAAGAAGTGACCCATTTTGGTGCTTTCAAAACAGACACACAAAAACCATGTTAGTTTGAATAAGAATTACTATCCAGAGAAATTTGTTATGTTTCAAGCTGTGTAGTGTCACCTGACCCTTACAAACCTGTCAGGATTCCTAGTTCAGGACCTTGAACGTGAAAGTCTGCCGTCATTACCTCAAGGGATTGACTCTTTTTGCTTCCACATTAACTTACAGGGCTGTTCCCACATCAGATGTTCACCAGTGGTTGGGTGAAGCATTATGTCCTCTTGCGTTGGCCTCTGCAACTAGCAATATAGCATTTTTAGGACCAATTTACCTGAGAGAGAACAAGAGAGATTCCCAAATGGAAGCCATACTCTTTAGATAAACTAAGCTCAAATGTGACCAAAGTCTACCCCCCCCCCCCACAAGAAATGATGCCATTTGAGTCTGAACACCAGAAGGTACACTGTTAGTCTTGGAGGCTGCCTGTGACAAATATTAATTAAGATTCTGTCAGTAATTCTTAACAGAAGTCTAATAATTGACTTGGGTAACTGAGTTGGCATAGCGCCTGGCCAGCATTTACTGGTTTTCAGTCCCTAACATATATAAATCTGCTGTAGTGATATAAGCGTGCATTTTTAACTCCCAGGGAGTAGAGGCAGGAGGATTAGAAGTTCAAGGTCATCTTCAGCTCAGTAAATTTGAGGATAGCCTACCTTGTCTTAAAGAACAACTACTAAAAAATTGACTTGAGTAGTTGTGTTGAGGAATTGGGAAGAGAAGAGTTACCATATAATATATATATGAGGACTGTCCATGAAAGCCGAAGGCAAAAAGCCTTACTGAGTTTCACAGGGAACTGGAATTAGGAGTCGTAGTCTTGGTCTTGTGCATACTGAGGTGATTATCTCCTTTATTAACTTAGTCTTTCTCTGTGTCACAAATTAGTTTCTCAGAAATCCTTTAAAAAATAAGTTCTCTTTCTTTGTCTATACATAATGGAAATTTGCCACCCCCAAATCCTTGCTTTTAGGACTACAAAAAGCCTAAGGAGTCTTTATATCCCAGTAGAGTAGAGAGTTGACTCAGACCATTTATTGAGTGGCTTTTTTGGAGTAAAGAGTCAATCAAAAGATTGGAGGTGCTGAGCTCATGTAACATTTGACAAATGCTGTCTTGTGTTTCTTTTTTTTTTTAAAGATTTATTTATTTATATTATGTAAGTACACTGTAGCTGTCTTCAGACACTCCAGAAGAGGGAGTCAGATCTTGTTACAGATGGTTGTGAGCCACCATGTGGTTGCTGGGATTTGAACTCCGGACTTTCGGGAAGATCAGTCGGGTGCTCTTACCCACTGAGCCATCTCACCAGCCCTGTCTTTTGTTTCTTGACCTTGGTATTTTAAGGAACATGAGCCACTTACTTCAATCTTCAGTTTGGATTTATCTGATATTTCCTCTGTTAATTTACATCGAACATTTTGTCAGTAATATGGTAAGAGTCTCATCGTATCAAGAGGCCTGTGTTCCCTGTTCATTCAGACTGAGGATCTGTCTTCCAAACATGTAGGGAAGTAATCTAGGCTTGACCTCCTAGAAGATTCTGGCCTCTTGTGTTACAGAAGCATTATCTAGTGTCTTCCCACATAGCTGTGACTTGTGACTTCTCAGAGCTTGTTAAGTAACTGAGGAGATGCAGATCAGTGGTGGAGCAACTCCTCCCTCTGCCTTCTACTCTGCCATCTCTAGGCCAGTCACTTGGCTGTTCTGCCTCCCTGATTCCATCAGTCCTGCAACTAACTGGTAGAACCAGGTTATTACTGGGGACTTTCTTGCTTTCCCCCCTCCAGTGTGCTGTGTATACATACGTGTATGTGTGCCATTTGTAGTCTAGAGTGAAGTTTCAGGCATCTCTCACTGACCAAGAGGTTACCAACTAAGCTGGCTGACCAGTAAAGCCCCAGATGTCAAACCACATGGTGGTTTTGTTTTGTTTGTGAGTAGGATATTGAGTCTAAGTCTTTATGGTTGTGTGGAAATACTTCAGTGACTGAACAATCTCCCATGCCTTTCTGTCTGTCTGTCTGTCTGTCTGTCTGTCTATCTATCTATCTATCTATCTATCTATCTATCTATCTATCTATCCTATCTATCTTTGTAGCTGGCTATTTTTTATTTGTTGCTTATTTGCACTTTTATGGTAAAACATGCTATAAAAATGAGTGCGTGACTGTATAGTTCATTGGTAATAAGTACATCCATACTGTTTTGTACCTATTACCACCTGCCATGTTTAGAGCTTTTCATCATTCAAATTTCCATTCCTGCTCAGTTAGGAAACATTGGTTCTTCATTCCTCCATTCCCCACTCCCTAACCACAACACTTATGTATTTTGTCTTTGAGTTTGATTATACTGTTTACCTCAGATAAGTGGGGGCCTAAAGTATTTGTCTTCTTGTGGCAGGTTCAGGCATAATGTTGTCTGGATTCATCTATACCGTTACTTTCCAAGGCTGATATAAGTCATTGTGTGTATGTGCCACTGTTAATCATTATTAGCTTATCCTGGATGTCCAGATTACTTTCACCATTCGGCTGTTGCATATAGTGTTGCCATGAACCTAGAGTGTGTACACACAGAGACAAATCTGTTTGAGCCATCATGAACCTTGCTTTTTCCCAGAAGTAGAATTTTGCTAGGACTGTTTTACTTCAAAACTTTGATTCTTTGGCAAATTTGTGTTGTCATTTAATGTTAAAATTGATAAGAATAAAATTGATCAAGAAAAATGGATTTCTGTTCCATGTATTGTATAAATACCAGTATAGATGACAGTAATCTTAAAGATTACATTCATTTTCTAAAATATTGCTTTCCACTTTGTTACTGAAGCTATTGAAAGGAAAATTGAGAAAAGAATGTAGAAAGGGATCATTTGTATACTACTATATGACAGAACAGTGCTTATTTTGGTATTTTAAAGTAGTATTTTATGTTGACTAAAATATTAATGATTATTCTAGTGGAATATCTATCTACATATGATTATATACAGTGTATTGCATCAGAAAGCAAAGTTAGTTATTCACTGATTGATTTTTTTCCCCTTCAGATGAATAACTGCTTTTATATTCATACATATAGATGGATATAAATGGTGCCATACTATGGCTTTATAATTTCCTTTTTTTTTTTTTAATGAAAGGAAGACCTCTAAGTGATTGTCTAAAACATTATTATTAAATAGTATTAAGAACAAAGGATATCAGTTACATAATTACTTTATCTTTGTGATTTTATTGTATTTTTACAGGGTCTCTTAAATCCCAGGCTGGTCATTAATTTTGTTGTGTGGTTGAGGGTGGCCGTGAACTTCTTTTATTCTTGCTTCTGCCTTCCCTTCCAAGTGCTAGAATTACCATTGTACACCACCACAGCTGGCTTTTGGAGTGCTGCTAATTAAACTCAGGCCTTAGTGCATGCTAGGCAGACATTCTATGGACTGAGCTATATCCACAGTAACCATAATTAATTGAGAGTACTGATTATACTAGACTTGAGTCATTTGATTTGAATTTTAAGTGTTTTTTTTTTTTAAAAAAAAACAAAACCTTGTAATATTACTATGTAATAGCATAGTATGTTGTTTGCATTTTTGAGGGCTTTTTGTAATTTGACTTTTAGCTATTTTATGGGTTCTCTTCTCAACCCTTATTCCTTGCCCAATACTAGGTAGTAGAGAAAGAAGGCTATAGGGTAAAGGGGGCATTGATCTCCTTAGACTTCTGATTAGGGCCTGAGTTCCTTGGGTCAGTGTTTATTGTCTGTGGCAGGATATCTCCAGCCAGCAAACAGCAACAACCTGCAGAGTCCCCAGAATTCTAAATGTCACATGTTACCACAAAAACTATCTGCAGCTTGTCAAAACCATGCCCCTGCTAGATAGAGCACAAAGTAGATTATGGTTTGCTGCTGTGGGCAGTCTGAAGGAGCCCCATATCCCACACTTGTGATTAAAACAAAAACATATTCCTATAACAATTTATTTATTTAAAGAACCCAAATTGTCACTACAGCCTTTCTTTAGGGTAAGTTCCTAAAAGCAGGTTTGTTTTCAGGTTTGACTATTTGGTACTGGATAACCATTTGTTGTGTTGTTCTTTGGGGAAGACTGTTTATCCTTCTGTCAACATTCCTTAGTAGCCTGTATATCTTTACCAGGGTTCAGGTCCTGAGGTATTTCTCCTTTCCACACGTTAGCATGTCTGTTGTTGTTTTCCTTGTTCAGCTTATGTTTAGGTAGTCATGCTGGTGAGAGTTTATGGGTGTAGCTTCAGACATCATTAGGAAACACAGTCTCAGCAAACTCACTAGTCCTCTGGCTCTTACAGTTTTTCCATTCCCTTCTTCAGAAATATTTCCTGAGCATTAGGTGTGGGAGTATTTTATAGCTGTATCCATTGGGATTAGCCTCCTCTACTCTGCATTTTTTTTTTTTTTTTTTTTTTTTTTTTTTTTTTTGGTTATGGTTTTCTGTAATGGTCTCTGTTGCAAAGAGAAGCTTGATTAATGGGGAGTGAGGACTACTATTATCTGTGGATATATAAGAATAAATGTTTAAACTGTAGTTAGGGATTATGATGGTTTAGTAAAGAGGTGGTTATAATTTCTCCTCTAAGATCCGTGACCTTACTTGCTGAGTAGTTGGCTAGGTTTCTAGTACCAGACATGATTTCCCTCTGGTTGATTGAACCTTATATCCAGTTAGAGAGCTATTGGTCTGGGTGCTACTTTTGGCCCCTTAGATTGTTACGGCAAATTATATTTAAGAAAAAAAAATATAAAGTATATATAATATATATACATATATATATATATATTACATGCATATATGTGTGTGTGTATGTGTATCTTATATAAATGAGCTAATAAGCACAATTAATGAAGAAGAGGGCCATGAATTTGAAAGAGATCAAGAACAGGAATATGGGAGAATTTGGAGTGGATAGAAGATAGAAATAATGTAATTATGTTATAATCTTAAAAGTTAAACAATTTTTAATAAAGCAACTTTGTTTACCTTGATCTTGTGCATCCCAAGCTGAGGATTTAGTCCTTCCTCAGACTCTGAAGTGCAAGGGCTATAGGTGTACATCTCCAAATCTAACTTGGAAAGATTTTGTTCATCCTATTAAAGGCAATCTATAGATTCAGTGCAAATTCCCATCAAAATCTCAACACAATTCTTTAAAGACATGGTTCTCAAGTTCATCTGGAAAGGCAAAAAACCCAGAATAGCGAAATCAATTTTTAACAGTAAGAGAACAGCTAGGGGAATCACTATCCCTGACCTCAAGCTTTTCTATAGAGCAATAGTGATAAAAACTGCATGGTATTGGTACAGAGACAGACATGTTGATCAATGGAATAGAATTGAAGAAGTAAAACCACACACTTACTGTAACTTGATTTTTGACAAAGGCACCAAAAAAATACAATGGAAAAAAAGAAAGCATCTTCAATAAATGGTGCTGGTCTAACTGGCTTTCAGTATGTAGAAGAATGAAAATAGACCCATATTTGTCAAAGCTCAAGTCCAAGTGGATCAAGGACCTCAACATAAAACCAGATACATGGAATCTAATAGAAGAGAAAGTGGGAAAGAATCTTGAACTCATTGGCACAAGGGGAAATTTCTTAAACAGAATTCCAATGGCTCATGCTCTAAGATCAAGAATTGATAAATGGGACCTCATGAAACTGGAAAGCTTCTGCAAGGCAAAGGACATAGTCAATATGACAAATCGGCAACCTACAGATTGGGAAAAAATCTTCACTAACCTCACATCTAATAGAGGGTTAATATCCAAAATATATAAAGAACTCAAGAAGTTAAATACCAAAAAGCCAAACAACCCAATCAAAAAATGGGATATAGAACTAAACCAAGAATTCCCAACTGAGGAATCTTGAATGGCTGAGAAGCACCTAAAGAAATGTTCAAAGTCCTTAGTGATCAGAGAAATGCCAATCAAAACAACCCTGAGATTCCACCTTACGTCAGTCGGAATGGCTAAGATCAAAACGTCAGGTGACAACACATGTTGGAGAGGATGTGGAAAAAGAAGAACAATCCTCCATTGCCTGTTTTTGGCTCCTAGGCCCAAGTACCTTGTATGCCACCTTTATCCATTAGCTGGGGCAGTGAACCCTCACAGTACAGTGTTCCTGACTTCTGGAGAGGTGTACAGTGCCTGCTGCTTGCTAGATGCTGCTGCTCTTTCTTGTAGAGACTCTCGGGATTGCGTCCTGATTTTCTGCCTACTTTTTAGTTCATTAATTCCTGCACTTTGAGAAGCCTGAAAGGCAACTCAGAAATAAATTCATTTCCCATTTGCAATTTTCCTATCTCTGTGAAAAACCTGATAATTAAATTTTTTAAAATTCTCATTTGATTGAAAAAGTAGGCATCTAACTTTTGTTTCCTAAAATAAGCCTCTAGAGTAGGGGAGAAAGGTAATTGGTTTTAAGAAACTAACTCTTTTGTAAGTGTAAAAACTCTTTCCATTTATGTTTTGTTTGTGGGTAGTGTGCACATGCAGTTGCATGCAGGTTAGAGAACAACCAGGGGAGTGAATGTTCTCCTTTCACAATATGCATTCCTGAACTTAGACAATAGGTTCAGACTGGGTGTCATCTCTTGTACCATGTTCTGGTACTTGAATGTGTTGTTTCCCACAGAGTCCAGAGCAGTGTGTGGTTCTGTTAGAGCCATAGGATTGTGATTATGATTCTCACGTGACAACTGGCCTTGGAGCAGACTGACTTTTGGGAGTTCTAATCCTTGCTAACAGGTCTTGTACCTGTTAGTCAATTCTGACGTAAGCCTCAGTTTCGAAGGGGCTTTGTGACTTCAACAGTCTAGATAAAGTGACAAGGCCAAAATGCACTTTCAATAACCATAGGAAAATAAAAATAAAATTGCTTTGCTGGAAGCAAGCTTGACTTTATCCCAAAATATGACTTTTCCTTTTAGAGAGGGGGTCTATAACCATGGGCTTTCCACCCATGCCCAAGTTCATGAAATACCAACTCTGACAATGAATTGATTGTTATGAATAATTGTCTAGGCCAAAAACTCTGGCGTGTTTTGCTGGCTTGTAACTCAGTTTTCCTATTTATTCTATTCTAAGTCACTCCACGTGATTGGTTACCTCTCCTTAGTTCCATCCATCTTCCTCAGAATTGGGGGAATCTCCTTGCCAGGTCTGTTCTATCCCAGAATCCTCTACTGGATGTTCTACTCTCTAATCATGCCTCAGCTCATTGGCCAGTCAGCTTTTTATTGACAGGTGCTGTTTCCATACAGTACACAGTACAAGCAAAGGCAACTTTTGTGTCTCTGAATAGTTTTTTACCCACTGTCACATGACTGTGAGATGTATTGGTGCATGTGTCAGTGCAAAACCACATTTCAAAGAACTAGTTTATTTTGGAGTCAAATATGAGTCACCATGGCCTGCTAACTCCAATTCAAGTTACCTATTTTGATATTCCAATAAGATAAAGGAAAGTCTGGACATCTTTGTTGTGCCCTCAGATGTTATCTGATTATATTTTTAGGGTTTTGATTGGTCGAGGCTAATGGTCTGAGAAGTTACTAGATTCCAGAAAGTTTTCAGTTATTTGTAACAAAGATGACATGGGTCAGATACTGAGGAGGGCAATTCAAAGAATGGCTGTTTTGGGGGGGACTAAATGTAATCCAAGATAAATTGTAATTAGGTCCTGCACCTACATCCTAACCTCTTCATAGTCATTGAAATGCTACTCAATTTTGTGAATGTTTCACTGTAAAGTGTGATTTCCCTACCCCATAGGAATTTTTCAGATTCAGTATTTGGGAGGCTTATTCGAGGGGGTGACCATGAATTAGAGGCCAGTTCGAGCCACATGAGAATGGCCCAGATATCTCATGTGTTTGAAGGCTTAGTCCCTAGTTAGTGAAAATATTTTAGGAAGCATCAAGAGATGAGCTCTTGTTGTAGGTGTGTCACTGGTTTCAAAAGCCCATCACCCTAGGCCTGTAATCCCTTCCTCCCAGAACCCCCACCCTGACCTCTGTGTGTGAATCAGATGTAAGCTGTCAACTATTGTCCTAGTGCCATGCCTGCCTGACTGCTCCAGTTTCCCCTTCATGCTAATCATGAACTCACACTTTGAAACTGTAAGCAAGCCCCAGTTAAATACTTTATTTTATAAGTAGCCTTGGTCATAGTGTCTCTTAATATTAAAAGAAAAGTAACCAAGACAGAAATTGATACCAGGAGTGGCATATTGGTGTGACAGTCTTGATAATTCTCTTCTTTAGGAGATTATGGAAGATGGTGAGGTTTTGGATTAGGAAAGTGATTGAGTACTGTGGGGCAGTAGGCTATACACAGACAAGCTGGTCTCCAGTCGAGCTGAGGTGTGAACGCCAGTGAAACACAGTGGTGGTAATTCCCAACTACATGGGATGGAAGGCTGTCGGTCCCTCATGTCTCTTGGACCTGGCTCCTGTTGAAGTTACCGCCCCCACAGCCCCCACAAGAGAAGCTCACAGCTTTCCATCCTGTAGACAATGTCCCAAGCTTCTGACCTTCAGAACTCCTCCCAGTTACCTAGCAACAGCAAGATAACACAGCCCAGTATAAGAGGGGCTGCTTGGACCCTGCTCGCTCTCTTAAGCTTTTTTTTCTTTGATTTTTTTTTTTT
>NC_034604.1:5605926-5670808 GCF_900095145.1 Mus pahari | reverse complement strand
CCAGAAGATGTGTTGCCTCTGCAGATTATTCACTCACCTGCACAGTGTAGCCACTGAGGCACCCTGGACACAATATGACTCTCTCACCTGCTCTGGCAGACAGAACCTTCATAAGTGGCCACCTTTCCTCTGAAGAGGAAGGTGCCCAAATTTCTGTAACCCGAAATAGAGTCTGTTCCAGAAGTTAGGTTGCTTCTGTCTGTCCTGAAGCTGTGTAGCTTCTGTGGTCCACACTCTTGCCCGCGCAGACTGGAGCTCAGAAGCTGTGTCACTTCTCCAGGCTATCCTCTAACTGGCAGTGGACTAGAGCAAAGATGGCTCACCTTCTGGCTTAGGCCTTGAGACTGCTCCTGGGCAGACACCCCTCCTCGGGCGTGAAAGGCGCAGGATGACTGGAACCAGAAACAGGATCCTTCCTAGAAGCTGTGACGCCTCTCCAATCTGCCCTCTCCCTGGCAGTGCACTGGAGCAAAGATGTCTCTTAAGCTTTTACTTTCCTTACTCTCCCTCTTACTCTCTCCCTCTTATTCTCTCTATTATTCTCTAAACTTTTACCTCTCTCTCTCTTTAAGCTTTCTTACTCTCTAGTCTTCTCTCTCTCTCCTTTTCCCCTTCCTCTTGGCTATGGATGGCCTCTCTCTTTCTACCTTCTCTCTCTCCCTCTGCCTTTCTATAACAAAGCTCTAAAACCATAGACTGTCTCTGTTTATCAAGGCCCACTGTGCTTGGATGATGGGATAGGCTTTCTCTTAATGAGCCGTGCCTGATCTCCTGTCAGAAGGCCTTCCTGTGCTCCAGCCACAGATTCGACTAAGGACTCTAGCCTGCAGGGGACCCTCTTTCCCTTCTTGTATTTCCAGGGCCTGAGAGTGTCGCCCAGGAGCCCCTGGTATCAGGGTCTGCCTTTAGTTCAACCCCGCGGTGTGGGGTCAGTGGCTTCACACAGCCAGCTGCCCACCCAGGGCCAAGTGGAAAGAGTCTGGCAGTACTTCTGAGTCTGCCTACCCAGAGCACAGGAACTCTGGTTGGATGCGGGCTCTCTACCTCCCGCCTCTTCCCCTACACCCAAAGCCCCACAGAGTACTGTAAGCAGGGCTTAATGGGACATCCTTGTAAGAGCTTGGAAGACAGTATTGTTGAAAGCAATTTGGAGTGTGGAGGCTCCACTCAAGTTTTCCAAGGGGTGCAATATTAGTAGCCGAACTAAAGGTCATTTTTGTGATATTCACAAAGGGTATGGCTTCTTTTTGCCCTTGTCCCAAGAATTTGCCTGAAATTTAATGGAAAAGTTTTGATCACTCTTATGCAGATCTACAATGAAAAAGAATAATCAGAGGTTAAAAAACAAAACAAAACAACAACAACAAAAAACCCCAAAAGCAAAATGAAGAGTTTGGAAAGAAAAAGAACACCAGGAAATTTAATATTGGGGCCAATTCTTGTACACAGATATGAGAAGTTTACAGAAAGGACAGATTGGAAATGTGATAAAAAGGGTGGTGCTACCAGGGAAGGACCCCATCCAGCGAAGCTTTCAACTTATGAAGAGGAAATGTCTAAGGAATCCTAGAGGAAAGGAAAGCTTATTCAGCGAAGGAAAACAATAACAAGTGAAAACCTATGCATGGATGAGGGGTGGGGGACAGGTTCCAGCCCAAGCAAGCAGAAGTTGACACTATGCTACATGGTACTGGATTTAGAGTCAAAAAGAAGGAAAGGGAAGTGGAATCATTAAGGCCACCAAGGCCAGGTGTGTGGCCAGGGAGGCTCAGAGAAGCCATTGTGTGAAGATGTGAAAGTAAAGCCTGGGACGTGTTGAGATGCCAAAGCCTGAGGATGTCTGCTGAGTTTAACTGTATACAAGGGATAGACCCAGTCCAAGAGATGAAATTGTTAGATTCAACAAAGCTAGGAGTGAGAGATCCGAAGTAAGCCCTTTGACCATAGACAATAGTGCTTGGTGTCAACACCAAGTCAAAGAACCCGGTGCATATTTACATATCAAAGCAGACCTGGCATCCAGGTTCTCCCAGCATCCCTCAGTTTCTACCTGGCAAACCCTATCCTCAACCCTGAACTTTTCAGCCCAGGTACTAGGCTGCCCTCTGGCCAGAGGCTCTTTCCTATAGAATCCAGACATTTTGATCCCTCTCTTCTTCTCTGTCTGTGTTCTCTCTCTCTCTTTCTCTCTCTCTCTCTCTCTCTCTCTCTCTCTCTCTCTCTCCTTTCCTTCCTTTCTTTCTCCATTCCCCTATGGTGACTTCCATGGCCCCCAGTCCTTGGTGCAATTGAACTCACCAACCATGCCCTAGAGCAGCTTCCTTGTAAATCTGCCTTTAATTTAATCTAATCTGGTTTGAATTAGCTTATTTCACTGGGGAGAAATAACCTGTGACATACAGCTAGCAGGATTTGGAGTTTGCCCTGCTGAGTTTAGGTTCTTGCTTTGGTTCAGTATTTTCCTACTATGCCCTGCTTCCTCCTTTTGAAATAGTTATGGTAATGTATATTACAGACACTTTTTGTTAGAAGTTTGTAATTTGCTTTTTGATTTTACAGGGGATTACATGTAAGAGAGTGCCTTCACTCTTAGAAGAGAGTTTGGACTTTTCAGCGATGTTGAGACTGAAATGGAAAACTTCTGAAGTTGGGCTGAATGCATTTTTATGTTATTGTAACTACGTGCCTATAGAAACCAGCGGGTAGAATATAATGGCTTAGGTGTGAATGGCCTCCATAGCTCATGTAATTGAGTTCTTGGTCCCTAATTGATGAAACTGTTCTTGGGAAGGGTTAGGAGATGGGGCTTTGTTTGGGGAGTTGTTTTACTGGGGATGGGCTTTGAGGTTTCAAAAGGAACTCCCTCCTCCCCTTGTGGTTTGTGGATCAGATGGATGCTCTCAGCCACTGCCACAGTGCCATGCCTGTCTACCTGCTGCCATTCTCCTTGCCATGGAAGTCTGGGCTCACCCCTGTGAAACTGTACACAAGACCTCAATTACATGCTTTCTTTTGTAAATTGCCTTGGTCCTGGTATCTTTTTGCTGCACTCTAAAAGTAACTAAAGCAAAGTTGAGGAAGATTTGTTTTCTTGACTAGAGAAATAAACCCCATGTAGCTTTATTGAAGAATGTAGATGATGGAACAAGTAGTCCCTTCCCTCACTATATTTTGAGACAGGATCTCACTGTAAATATAATACAAGTGGGGTACAATGATAGGCACATGCCAAGGTGTGCCCCTGAATAATTATGCTGTGTAACAAACCTGGTGTAAAAGGGGTTGACTGGGGGAAGAGGAGAAGAGTGAGGGCCTTGAAAGGGGTAGAGGTAGGTGAGTGGGCATGTATACAGGCAGACAGATGGGAGCAGAGTCATGAGGGTAGAGAAATGGTGGAGGCAGGGAGAGAGAGCAGGCACAACCTAAGAGGAGAGGGGGGGGGAGGAAGAACATGAGTGCTGTGGTGGGGAGTTCTTTTATCCAGCCCACACATCTGGTACACC
The DNA here is from genome assembly GCF_900095145.1 of Mus pahari. Classification (NCBI taxonomy): domain Eukaryota; kingdom Metazoa; phylum Chordata; class Mammalia; order Rodentia; family Muridae; genus Mus; species Mus pahari. The sequence continues at coordinate 5,667,305 of NC_034604.1, read as the reverse complement.
TGGCAGGAATTGCTAGGTCCCTGGGGGTAAGTCAGTGGAATTGGCAGTATGCTCACACTGTGTAACCTTGACTCTCCTGCACCTTATTATGTAGATCAAGATGGCTGTTTACTTTGTCTGTGTGATTCCCAGGTGCTAGGATTAAAAGCATATATATATCACCAGCCTCATGTTTCCCACTTTTGATGTAAACCAAAATCAAATAGTCTTTTACCTTGACCCAAACTCTGAAGTGAGTACAGAAAACAAATTTGCTGATTGTAAAGCTTCTTACTAGGTTAAAGAATACATTTTATGAAGAGGACTGTATACCGCCAGCATCTCTTATACCTCCAAAACTGAGGGTGGCAGCATTCATTGTGTACTGGCTGACAGCTGGACAGGCCTGGCCAGTGTCTGCTGAGGCGCCCATTTAAGTTCTGGGGCACGTTACTCCTTCTCACCTTTGTACCTGGTCCCTGATCTAAAGCAGGTAGCTCCAGATCACGATGTAGATGTGAAGACATTCCCTGTGTTTTCTAACGGATGCTGCATTTAGGCACCAGCCATTGTTGCCAACCTGTTGATACCACAGGTTGTCTGCTTATATGAGGAAGCAGCCAGGTACAGGGTGCTGGACCACAGACACGATGAGAGTCTGAGTCAGCAAGAAGAACCTTCAGGAAGCTGAAAAACAACTGTACATTAACAAGAGGTTGAGGAACAGTTGGGAACAGAAAAATATAATTGTAATTTTTTTAAATTACTGAAATTTTAACTGATACTCCATATGGTTCTTAAGTTTGAAAAAAAAAAAGTAGTAACCAATAGTGGTAGCACTTTGGAGACAGAAGCAGACAGATCTCTGAGTTCAAAGGCATCCTGGTCTACAAAGTGAGTTCCAGGAAAGCCAGGACACAGAGAAACCTTGAGTTGAAAAACAAACAAACCCAAAGAGGCAGTATAGGAAAATGTTGGGGTCACATTAAAATAGAAGTTAAAAGAATGTAATTTTACTGTCTTGCCAGGGTGTGTAAGGAAATCTATGACTTTTAAGCATTGCAAATGGTATATAGAACAGCAAAGGAAGGAATCTGCGCCCTGTCCTGTCCTTTTGGAGGAGAGAGCAGGAGAGATGTATGAGAACCACTGGCTGGAGAACTGGTTCAGACCAAGCCATGCACAGGTGCCTATTGACAGCCACTTCTGCAACTACCTCAGTTTCCATACCAGCTGGAACTCAGGGGACAAGTTGCTCTTAAGTATTCCTTATGACCCAGATACTAAGGGAAAAAATGCTTGTGATCATAGAAACACTGAGACAAATTGAGAAATTGTCAGTGGGGGTGTATTTGTTACTGGGAAGAGTGATTTCTTTTGACTAAGTTTAAGAGGATACGGACCACCATGGTGGGAAAGATGTAGTTGTCAAAGGAAGCCTAATGTTAGGAGTTGCATGCAGCTATGGTGGCAGAAGCTTGAGGTGGCTAGTTACTTCAGTTTGGCAAGCAGGACAAAGAATTTAACCCACAACCAAGTGCTGCTCTCTGCTTCCCAGTATTCTTGTCTAAATAGTTCTCAAAACAGTGCTGTGAGCAGGGCACAGCTTTCAAATGCATAAGCCTATGGGGGTCAGTTTATATTCAAAAGGCATTACAAATGGGGAAGAAACCTACAAGGTAAGACTAGAGAAAACAGGCAGCTGGGAACCTTGTAGATTGCTTCTGTGCCAATCAGCTCAAGAGGGTTCAGGAAACTTGGAATTCCTGGAAGCTGGTGTCACTTTTGTGGAAGAAATTGTAAGGGGCACGGTTTTGTGAGGATTGCCAGGAAGTTTAGCTGCAAAATGTTCTGGAGATCTGCCTGTTTATCATCTGGGCTTTGTCAGAATCACTGGATTCTTTTCCTGAAGTCCAAGTGACAATTGCTAATCTGAAGCATCTGCTTTAATGTCTACAGTACTGGGATTAGGGATGATAGGGAATAGCAGAAATTAGCAAGTTGGTTGGAAATATTAACAGGGTTAAGTGTCTTCTAACTGATGATAGTGTAAGTACTGTCCTTCTACCCTTTGAACCTGCGCACATTGTTTTTGATGTTTTGCTAGAATATTCTGATCTTGACTCACATGTAAAGTGATTCCTTGAGGGTGTAAGATGAAAAATGTGCCTCTCAAATCTGTCATTCTGCAAAATTAAGAGCCAGAGTTCATATTGTTCTTTATATATACATGGAACATATCTATGGGCCAGTACAAAGAGGAGGCAGGACAAAAAATCCTAAGGGCCCAAGGGATTGTTTAAAGAAACTATGATGTTGTTGAGGCAACAAGCAGCTTTTATTGCAAATAAAGGTTTATTCTGCAGAGAAAATTAAATACAAAATGGGAATGACTCTGCTATAGGACTAAGATGCTAGCTGACAACACCTATGAGCCCTTTGATTTGAAGAAAGTAGGTTTTCAGGATGCTGGGTCTGGCTTTATCTGTTAGACTTAGCATGAAGGTGCAGAGTGTTGAAGGCGAGGGCGGGCAATAGCTATTTAGAGGGCTAAAGATAGCCCAAGGTAAATTGAAATTGGACTATGGACCTGTAATATTCTAATCTCTCCACAGACAGTTAATCTGCTTTTGTAGACATAGCTTCTTTCTCTTATTTGATGTTCTTTGTTGTATTTCTTCCCATGGTTAGGCCAAGTCTAAAGTATTTTGTGAAAATACAATTCCACATTTTAATATTTTGACAGAATTGAAAGTACACTGCTGGAAGAGTCCAAAATGTTTAAAAGGAGACTAGCAAACTAGCTTTCTTAGATTGCCTTAGCCCCGAGACTATTCAAGAGAGTACCTGTGTTGGTTGTGAAGTTAGGCTATTAAATGTGTTTTGTGTAAAAAAGATGTCCACATCTGAAAAACAGTGAAGTATATGTCTCCCACCAATTTGAAGAACATTTTATAATGATGTAACATAATTTCTGAAACAGCTATGACTATGATGCTAGTATTTTATATTCCAGTTGTACCTGTCTTATCTGAATGATCTGGAAAACCTTAATGGTTTTGCCTGATTACAGTTGTCTCACAGCTGGTAGGAACAAACCTTTATTTCTTGCTCATGTGCATGATGGCAGTAGGTAGGCTGTGGCTCCAGATATCTTCTTTTAAGGCCCAGAAGATGAGAGCCTTTGCAGGGTTAGAGATACATCTCCCTATGACGGGAAGGAATGTAGGAGAGCCAGAGCCAAGCCATAGGGCAGGGATGAGGAAACATTTTTTAATGTCTATTGACCAAGTGTGCCACACTACTTAAAGTATTAAGACAAAGTGAGCTCCCACTGAGTATGGCTGCTGTGGCTGTGATATGGGTCGTGAGTTCGAAGCCAATTCTTTGAAAGTACAGATACTTGAAACAACAATCTGGTAATCATAGATCAAGATTCAGTTAACCTTAAACTTTGGTTGATTGCCAACAAGTAAGGAATGGATGACTGAGATCAATGAAATAATCTCTTGAAAAGCTCAGTCTAAAAGGATAGATCTAATGTCTGTATAAAGCACAGTTCTTAAAAAGAACATAAGAGAGAGTTTATTCTGAAGCCCAACATGAGTGACTGTCTCAGGGATACAGATTCGTGTTGCCCCAAATACCATTTTCCAATGGGGGAAAAAAGAAGAATGCCATAAAGGTTTTATAGATGCAGAATAAAATAAAGACGTAAGTCAGTCATGGCAGTTAGGTTTTTTTTTTGTTTTGTTTTGAAAATTTTGTATATACACACAGCTTGCTTATACATGTGCTTGAGTGAATGTGTACCAGATGTCAAGTTTGTTTTTTGAGGCAAATCACAGGACTCACTAATTATGCTAGGGTGGGTGGCCAGAGACCTCAGGGATCTGCCTTTCTCCATCATTACAGCACTAGTTCAGACAATCACATTCACATCTTCACACTTGCCCAGCAGCCACCTTACTGACTGAGCCATCTTCCATCTCCATCTTCCATCTTCCATCGAGGAACTTCTCAAATACAGTGGAAACTCCACCAAAATGGAAACATCTCTGCTGTAGGTTTCAAGGGCTATTTGGTGACATTCTTAACATCTGGGTTGGTTGGATCCAGTTAATATCTTATAAAACCTGGCGTCAGAAGGATATAGGTTGTTTTGTTTTGTTTTGAATATTGTTAGCGGGCTGTAGTTTGTATGGCATTAGGTGCTTTGTTTGTTTCATGTAACTAAGCCCATGAGGGAGTGTGCTAGCAAGATGGAAGTCACTATCAGTATGGTGACACACATATCATGTTCTGTTGATTAGAAAGAAGCCACATGTTCACACATGGCTGGAGGAGGTGCTTACCTACTGGCATAAATTTTAAGAGGGAGTAAATTAGCCTGGGAGTGCCTTGGAATATACCGTCTTGGTGTATTTGTGATGTTGAAAGTTAGCAGCATGCCTTCTACTCCATTGGTAGAAAGGAGTAGCTCAGTTCTCTGTTGGAGAGTCCTAACAGGGAAGGGGACATGCTAACTGAACGCTGAAGTGCAGCTTCACAGTCTCCACACAGCTCGAGATGGATGCTGCTGCAAAGGCTGCACAAAGAAGTCAGTGACCAGGATGAAGCTGAGCATTGTCGCCAGGGAAGAACAGGAACAGAGACCTGGGATTTGGCGAAACACAAGGTTTTGCAGGGAGGGAGAGGATAGCAGCTTTAGGAGGTATAACTGTCGAGAGGAAGAGGTGAAGCTGAATGCTATGTGCCTGCAGAGGAAAAGGGGAGCTTTTGGCCAGAAGGACATGGTTAGAATTGCTTCGGATTTTGTTTTCTAGGACTGATGAAGAAAGACTCTATTATTTGTTATTTGGACCTGTCCATTCTTCCTCTACCGAAGGCAGATGCTTGGGAATGAGTGTTTCCATATGCTTGGTGTTAGTGCCATACTCTATATGCTGTGCTATGATTTTGAAAGTCTTGTTGTATAAGTGGATAAGGAACAAGCAAAATCTCTATAATGTGATGATTATACTGAGTGATTCAAGCCTTGCCCTATGAACAGAGAAATGATGATAATGCCAATATGACTAGTAGGAACTTGAGGTAGCAGGAGAATCCTGGTAGAAATGAAGGCTACTGGGGAACTCACTGAGACAGCATGGGATGGTTCTGTCAGGTTTTTTCTTTTTCTTTTCTTTCTTTCTTTTTTTTTTCTTTCTTTCTTTTGGTTTTTCAAGACAGGGTTTCTCTGTGTAGCCCTGGCTGTCCTGGAACTCACTCTGTAGACCAGGCTGTCCTGGAACTCACTCTGTAGACCAGGCTGGCCTCGTCGAACTCAGAAATCCGCCTGCCTCTGCCTCCAGAGTGCTGGGATTAAAGGCATGCACCACCAACATCCGACCCTCAGCCTCAGTTTTATCTAGATATTTGTAAGTGTTTGAGGCAGGTATTAAATATGCATGCAGTTAGATGTCGGGAACTGGCTTGATTACATCTGACTACAAGTTCTATAACCTCTGACCCCTGCCTGGGCCCTTGTTTTTTGATGCTTCTTCAGTTGTAATCATTGACAGAGTTAAGTGGAAGTAGCACAATTCATTGACGCATAAAGCAAATAAAAATGGTAGAAATATCTTACTAACTTTTTAAAATATTTACTTTTGTACATAGTCAGTTCTGGTGTATAGTTGATGGGACCAAGGAGAGAAGATTTTCTGAGGCATCACTTTTTGAGGGAGAAAGCCATTATTTGTTTATTTTATTAACTTACCTTTCCCTTTAAGAGCTAAGTTATAGGAGAGAACTTTGCCATTCAAGAGAAAGTGCTTTGGAGGTAGAGGTCTAGGTTTGGGGTAGGGAAGTGCTTAGTATACTGAAGGCTGGATTCCTGCACTCCAGCATCCAAACCAAAACAACAGAAAGCCTTTTAGATGTGTCTACTTAAGTGATGACATCTCTTTCAACTGTACAGTTTTTCCTGCTTAGTTTTCCTTCTATAAATATTGGTATTGCTTGCCTTTAATCCCAGTACTCAGGAGGCAGAGGCTGGGGTATCTCTGTGAGTTCAGGGTCAGCATATACATTAGAAATTCCAAGTCATCCAGAGAGAGAGCTACATAGTGAAATGCTGTCTTAACAAACAAACAAACAAACAAACACTGTGTAGAGGAAGGGCCCTTCTAAGACACATTAAAATAGAGTTGCTTTCATTTAGTATTTGAAACTACTGAGTCAATTGAAATTATGTGTCAGCCTTAAGAGTGTTTTATATGCTTTACTCCACTTGTAGACTAACCAGCTCTCCTTGAATGGCTGTGCTTTCTGTTGGTATTAATTTTGATAATGGTTTTATTCTGGAAGAAGCTTTGTATGAGGGTAATGTAAACTGGAATACTGTTACAAGCAGCAGGCAAATGTAATTAATACTTTACTAGAAAATGCACACACAACCTTTTTTCTTTTTTTTTTTTTTTTCTGAATGGTACCACATGCCAGTTTGGTTTCTATCACTGAGTCTTTTGAGATACTTGAGAGGAAACTTTTATTTCAATAAGAACTTTGCTCTGCTTTATGACTGCTTAGGTAAATGATGAAAGACAGCAGAATTCTTCCATAGACACAGTTTGAAACTTGTGTTTTCTGAACTCCAGTAAGAATACAGTGAACCAAAGTTCAGATATTCTTCACTTAGAAACCATACAGTAGAACATGAAGTGGGAGTCCTTCAGATAGCATCCGGCTTGCATCCTCTCCTTTTGGATGCATTTGGATGGCATCCCCTCTTCTTGGAAGTGAAACAGGCTAGGTATCTTCAACTAGATCCATGCCTGTAATAAGGTAGTGTGGCAGAAGGTCAGAGACTGCCTCTGCTGTCACATTGCAAGTTGCTTTTCCTGTCTGCCAGAATGGTTCTTTCCAGCTTCACGAGAGTAGGTTTAGGATGGGTTGAATTCAGAGAACATGGAAGCTGTTCCCATATCACTATATGTACTTTGATGTTCTAGAGCTTTTGCACAGTAACTTGTGGCTCCCAGAGTGCTTTCTCTCTCTTCTCTTTTTTTTTCTCTCTTTTCTCATTTGCTGCTTACAGATTCATCTTGGTTGTGTGTGTGTGTGTGTGTGTGTGTGTGTGTGTGTGTGTGAGAGAGAGAGAGAGAGAGAGAGAGAGAGAGAGATTGAGATTGAGATTGAGAGATTGATTGATTACTGAGTATTTGCTCAGGGTCACCCAGCTGACATGTGTCATTGGTAGTCCTCAGTCATGTTACTTTTACAGGAGGCTAGGTGAGAACTTTATGCATAAAATGTGTGAGGGCAGGCCTGAGAAAGTATAAAACATTCAGGCTCTCATATTCATCTGTGCTTTTAGTCTTTGCTGAGAGTCCATTTGCTTTTAGGTACAAGTTTAGGTGACTTCTAATTCACATTACTTTGTATCTGTACCAGTTAGGAAAACATGACTTACAGGAACAAAACAAAAACAGTACAGTGTCTGGGTTCTCACTCAGCCTTTGATATATTCTTTAACAGTGAAGAGAATCTGCTGTGACTGTGGAACGATTGTCCTAAGCAGTGGTACAAGAGGTCAGCTCAGCATCACTGCAAAGCTGCACTTCTGACAAGACTTCTCACTTGAATAACCCCAAACCTTGCATAGGCCTGATTATATTGGAACTGTGGGTAACAAAAGTGACCCACAAAACGTTGGTCCAATCTGATTGGAAGACAGATGTTTTAAATTCTTCATATTTGACCTAGGGATTCCATTCTAAGCAAGTAGTACTGGGAATACATCTATATGTTTAAGACTAGGGATTTCATCATGCTATTTGTAACAACTTGCCACTGGAGACTGGTGAATTTATACTATTACTATTTAATAGATATTAAATCTAGTTTTGTGATGAATTATAAGTACGACTCTATACAAGGTGCTTGTCTAAGTCAATGTTCTATTGCTGTGAAGAGACATTATGACCAATGCAGCTCTTGTAAAAGAAAGCATTTAGTTAGGACATGCTTATAGTTTGACAGGATTAATCTATTGCTTTTGTGGCAGGGAGGATGGGGGCAAGCAGGAAGACATAGAGCTGGAGAAATAGCTGAGAATTCTACATCTGGATCCCCAGGCAGCAAGGAAAGAGAGCCCCTGGGCCTGGTTAGGGCTTTTGAAAACCTTAAATCCAATGGCATACTTGTTCCAACAAGGTCCTAATCCTTAAAAATAGTGCCACTCCCTAGTGACCAAGCTTTCAGATCAGTGAGCCTATGTGGTCCTTTCTCACTCAAACCACTACAGCACCCGAAGTGAAAATGTACTAATAAAGAGAATGGTAAGTTTTGAATGACCAATGCTTATTTATATCAATGTTAAGAGGCTGAGAGCTCAAAAGAGTAACAAGAGGTGGAATCTCTGCTATAAACTACAGAGCAGAGTGTTCCTGGGTAGATGCAGTATAACATTAGTACGGAGAAATTTTATACTTCAGTATAACTTCTTTTCTTAGGGATGATGCACAGTTCCTGCTATGTAGCCTTCTTAACCTTGAACTCTTGGTCTTCCTCCCTAAACCTCCAGGATGCTGGGATTAGAGGTATGCATCACTATACTGATTACTTTGTAACTTATTTTTTAATGCGTATATGCATAATGTGCATGCATGGATGTATGCATGGATACAAGTGCATGGGAGGGGGTGAGAGTGCATTTTGGGTGTGTATGAACACCCAAAGTTGATGTCAGGAGTCATCTTCAATCACTTTCCACCTTAATCACCACTGAAGCAAGGTTTCAGTCGATCGCAGAGAGTTACAGATATAGCTACCCTGGGTACCCAGCTTGCTGTAGGGCTCTTGTGTTTCCCACACCTATTTAGTATTAATGTGAATTCTGGTGATCTAAACCTCTGTGCTCATGTTTGCACAAATGCTTTACCTATTGCCTGTCTCCCTAGACTGACTTTGCAACTTTTATAACTTACTTTTATAGTCGGCAAAACTATAAACTAAAAGTTATCCATGGCAGTGACTCTGCCATTACCCTCAGTGACCATGCTTGAGCCTGGCTTTCTCTTGGGACTCTCTATCTTTTTGCTGCAGAAATGTTTCAGAATAGGCCTGGAATTTCCTCTTGGCTTTGGGTCCACCTAGCTGACTCTAAGGAACCCCTTAGTCTTAGTGCTGTCTGTCTTTGTTCACACAAGGCCCTTGCTCCTCTTTGTTAGCACCTTTAACACATACCATGTCCACTTTCATGTACTTAGACCATACAGCCTTTCCTTCTGTACACAAATCAGGGGGTGCAGGCAGCTAGGACTGCTCAGAGGCCTCTACAGACTTGTTCTTCCCAACTGGCAGCAGGTTATTAAGAGCTCCCACACTTTGGGAGGGGGTCAGGGTCATCAAGAACCAGAAGAACCCTGTTTAAAATGCTCAGTTGAGGAATTGCTTAAAAATGCAGTGCTAATTTGAGACCCAGATTCTTTGGTGTGAACCCTGCCTTTCTGGTACAGATCTGAGTTCACCTGTGATGAGGCAAACGCTGATATGGAGAGGGACTCACCTTTTTACAGGTGAGTTTGTTCAGTATTACATCGCATTGTAATAGACATGAGTTTGTTCAGTATTACATCGCACTATAATGGGAAGCCTGATGCCTCTGGGGTTTGCTGTTTGGTCTCTACAGGTGGGACTATTTGTAACCATTTGTAACATTTGTGTCTTGGCCAAGTAGAAGTAAGATCCTTTTACTATTTGGCTACTTTCAGTTGGTAATTAAATTCAACAGAGCTTACCATGAAATTATCCATTCAGCTATAGCACTGATTGTCCTAGGACTCTGATTAAAATGCCTGTGACATGTAGAGCACAATTAAACTAAGGCAGCAAAGTATTGCAATGCAGAATTGGGTAGGTGTGACTATGGAATGTTGGTTTTCCACAGGAGTATGGCAAGCAAGGTATTTATTGTGTTCCCCCCAGTACCTGACTGCTCTGTGTGTCTTCTGGATGCTGTCATAAGTGAGTTCTGTGCTTAAAAAGTTCTTAAGCTTTTAGGGTACCCAGTGGCAATATTTTTTAAGACCCATGTGACTTAGAAAGTTTGCATACTAATTCTGCCACTTTGGGTACAGATTTGTGTTAGCCTTCAATAGCTCAGAGATGGCTCTGAGTGGAGAAAGCTTGTTGTACAAGACTTTCAGTCAGATCCTCAGCACTCACGTCAAAAAGCACTGAAGAGTCAGGCAGGAGACTTCTCAGGAGAACACTTAGCTTCTGAGTCAGTTAGGATTCAAGTCAGTATGGTGTGGGAAGAAATAAAAAAATCAGGCATCCTGCTCTAGCCTCCATACCATGTACAGGTGATCACGTCTGCACACACAGGTGCTTATACCACACACAAAAAGAGATGCGTGATAGAATTTCCCTAAAAACCTATAGAAGGCATGAAGCAAAATAATATATGTAAAATCATTAATTTGACACCAGGCACAAAGTATGCCCACAAATGTTAATGGATGTATTACGTGGGTGGGTGGATGGATGGATGAGTGGATAGATAGATAGATAAATAGATATGGTAGTGCATGTTAGAATCATTAGGATGCGTATTTAATAATACAGGTTTGTGTTTTATAAACATAAAAAGGAAATTTGTTACAGTCTGGAAATTTGTTACAGGTATAATATTAAAATTTACCAAAAAGTAAAGTATGATGTAAGCAGACGTCTCTCAGAAATCTTGTTCGAACAGACCAAATCAAGCCTCAGACTATCCCATCCTGAGATTGAACTGCGGGCACGAGAACAGCACTGTAAACCCTGTCTTGCATTGCAGTACCTTGATGAGAGCCTTGCAGCCAGCCTATGATAATGGGGATAAAGAGAAGAGACTGGTTGAGAGAGATTCGGGTGATGGTGCTGCCTTAGAGCCGTGTTGAAAGCAGTGAGAGTGTCAGGGGAGTTTCATGTATCCCATAGATAGTTGTGCTGGAGGCCTGCTCATGGCTGTTAGCTGTGCAGACTGACAGGTTTTCTAGAGCCCTCAGGTGAAGTCTGATGTAGGCTGCAGAAGACAATTGAGGGATGAGTATGAAGTGAAGTTGGAGTTTATTAATATTTAATGTTTTATTATTTAAAATCTAGGTAGATTGAAGTGTGGGCATTAAGAGGAGAGGTATGTACATGTAAGTGTGGGTCTCTCAATTGTATTAAGTGTCTTAACGATACTTATGTATAATATTGTTGACTTTCAAAGTTACTTTGTTTGGATGGATCAGAAGATTATTAAAAAATGATTTGGCCTATTATAGTTGTAAGAAGTATTTATGAGGGTTGTGCACATTTTACAGCATACACAGGGAAGTCAGAAGACAGCTGATGTCTTGTGGTTCTCTCATTCCTCCATTTGAGTTACAGCCATTTAACTTAAATGCCTTTCCTTATGTCTTAGTTAGAGTTTTACTGCTGTGAATAGACACCATGACCAAGGCAACTCTTATAAGGACAATATTTAATTGGGGCTGGCTTACAGGTTCAGAGGTTCGGTCCATAATCATCAAGGCAGGAACATGGCATCATCCAGGCAGTCATGGTGCAGGCAGAGCTGAGAGTTCTACATCTTCATCTGAAGGCTACTATGAGGAGACTGACTTCCAGGCAACTAGGATGAGGGTATTAAGTCCACAGCCACAGTGACACACCTACTACAACAAGCCCACACCTCTTAATAGTGCCACTCACTGGGCCGAGCAAATACAAACCATCACACACTATGTTGTGGATAACGGACCTACCTTTATTGTAGCTTGGTTTGTTTGTTTGTTTTGCAAGACTCGAACTGTAGCCTGCACTGGCCTTCAACTCATGGTGATCCTCAGCTTTTAGAGTTTACAAGTATTATCCATGTGTCTGGCTTGGAATACTTATTTATATTTTAAGAACTTTCCTTTAATAAATGAGTTTGTAAGGTGGTTGTGGGGTACTTTATAGTTTCATAGCCTGGTAAAATAAAAACTTGGGTCAAAAGTGGTCAGTGTTCTCTCTATATATACCAACACAGTTCTCTAAGAAAAGTGCTGCTTTGGCAATGGAAAACTCGAAGGTGACACAGTTTGGCCTTTTATATTAGCAGCTTCACCATTATGGTTTGAAATATTTCTCTATCAGAAAGAAATGAGAACAAAATCCTCAAAATTGAAGTGGTCAGTTGTTTGGAAACAGGTCCTGAGCTTGATGGGCCTCTCCTTCTTTATGCCCTCTTATTAACGCTCCCTGTCTTTCCATTTTGTCTTGAAAGGAGAAGGATAAGAACAGCCAGGAAATAGCCAAGGGATGAACTATGGGCATGTCTTCCAGTTACTCACTAGCAAAGTTTAAAGAAAATTTAAGAAAAATGAAGGCACAAAGAAACCTGGCCTGTAAGGTATCTGCTGGTTGTAGAAAAAGTACAAATGAGATACAGGCTGCCAGCAAGTCAAGAGACTTCAGGAGTCACAAGTACAGATTTTGCTCCCTCATGACTTGGTGGCCAGTGGGTCTGCAACAAAGAAGGCTGTCACCAGGGTGCAGATCCTTGACCTTGTACCTCCAGAACCATGAGCTAAAAGAAATAGACTGTCTAAAAAATTCAGTAAAGCTCTCCCTGGCTGTAGAAGATACAGGGCACCTGCCGAAAAGTATAGAGAAACAAACAGTGAAATGGATTACAAGTGAATAGAAGGAGGCAGGAAAATGGAGAGGGCTGTGTGCAGAATTGTGCAGAGCTTTGGGACGGAGTGTAGTTGGGAGCTGTAGTTAGGGTTGGGTGGGTGCTACATAAAAGAAAAGCTTCTCCTCTTCCCTTCAAAAAGCAAAAACCTTGAGCATAATTGCATATTGGAGAGGAGACATTGTCAGTGCAGGATAGAGGGTTAGCTCGTTTAGGTTTCCAAAACTGCAAGAGGAACATGTATCTGGGAATGAGTCGAGCTCATTGGCAGGACTGTGTGCTTGGGACTTCATATAGCTAAATCTGTAGCCATTCCTATAGATAGAACAGTTTTGCAAGGGTCCTCCAAGGACTACAGGGTCTTCCTCCTGTAGTCTTTGGAGATATCTCTGTGCTTCAAAATTTACACTAGTTGTGAACTGTCATGTGATTGGAACATGGTGCCAAGAAAATTGCACAGGATTTTGTCCTCCTTTAAGTAAGATAGAATTTAGTGACAATTGAGGTGATGTCATTACTGAACAAATTACTGGTTTTATGTTCTTCAAATTTATATAGAAAGTCTTTGTTGTTTCTAAGTGGCCTATATATTTCCAAGAAATCCTTCATCCTGTCTTCTAGTCATACTTAGTGGAGTGGGGAAAGTTCAGCATCAAGTATATTTAAAAATCTTAAACAAAACAAAACAGTTTGTGACCTTCAGTTTTCCTTTAGCTGATAACAAATACTGTACCATTCAGATGGTTATCTCTTAATGGATTGAGTTGCAGGGTGAATCTGTGGCCTACACTTGTGTTGCATTTCTTGCTGTGACAAATACATGAGAAGAAACAACTTACAGAGGAAAGCTTTGTTGTGCCTCACAGTTTCAGAGTGTAGTCCATCCTGGCAGGAAAGCATAGTGGGAGGAGCCCAAGGAGCTAGTCATATGGCAGTCTAGTGAGGGAAGCAGGGTCAGTGCGGCTGGTCAGTTTACTCTCTTCTTTATTTAGTCCAAGACCCCAGCCTGTGGCCTAGTACACCCATATTTTGGGTGGATCCTCTCACTTTAGTTAATTCAGTCTAAAAACTCGCTCAGAGAAATGGCATTCTCAGAGGTGTGTCTGCTGTGTGATTCTAGGTCATGTCAAGATAACAGTATTAACTGTGATAACTACACCTTGTCAATATGACACTCAAGTGCACTGCTTTTAAGCCATACCCTTCCACCCTTTGACACCAAAGTCTCATGTCCTTCTAATGCGGTAATTATATTCAGATTCAGTACAATTTCAAAAGACCCTGTAGTTTTTAATGGTCCTAGCAGTATTTAGAAATCCAAAATTTCTTCTGAGAGGCCAGAATTTTAATTGCCAGCCTCTGTTCTTTTTAAGCATATTTCTAACTTCTAATTAGGAAATTATGGAGTAAACATTGCTGTTGCAAAGGAGACTAAGGGAACATAACAGAGAATGAGGACTAAAGCAAGGCAAGCACCAATTACTGTTGGCTCTGTTTCCAGGATATAGAGCTCAGCACTGGACAGTCCCACCTTTCTAGCCTTTTGGAGTCTGGCAGAAATTTTTGAACTCGGCTACATTCAAGTTCTCAGGTTAAGGTCAAACTGCAGCCGGCTCTTGCCAGCATGTCAATGAATGGTCTCTACCTCTGTTCCTGATAGCATCATTTTTCTCTTTTGTATCCTCGTGAGCTTGGCCTCCACTGTCTTCATACTCCCAGCTTTCCGGTCCTTTCACATTCCCATTCAAACACTGAACATAACCAAATACAGGTTAGAGGCTAGGAGAGGTCACCTTGAGTCTCTATGTCTGAGTTGAAAGTTGGGCTCTAGTATTTGTTATTTTACTTCAGAATAGTGTCTGTGTCTTGTCAGCTTCAGTTGCCTAACACATAAGATGAGAAAAGTATTAGCTTCCTCAGAAGACTGTTGGAGTAATGAACAGAGATTTTCTAGAACAATCCAGTAGTGGCTGATAACACAGCAAGCCTTAATGTGTGGAAATTCCCTAAAGCTATTTACCTTCACACTTCAGTTTTACCTTGACCTTTTCCATAATTTTCATATTACTAAGTTAAGGATAATTGAACAGACATATGTGCACAAGGTTGTGGTATTTTTACTTCAGTACTTGTAATATTTCTGTGTGTCTTCCTTACCTGCTTCTCCTAATATCTAGTAGAGAATATGTATTAATATGATCTCACTGAGAGAAATGATTGTCTCCCACCCAAAACTGTCACCCAGAGGAGCCAGAATTCTTTATCAGAGACCTCCATTTACCATTTAGAAGAAAACAGTTGCTTGGCCACACTACAGGAAGAAGTTAAGACAAGCCAGCATGAAACAGTCTTGGCATTTATTTAGAAAGAGAAGGAAAGGGCTGAAGAGATGGCACAGCAGTCAACAGTCAGCACTGTGCTCTTCTAGAGGACCCAGACTTGCCGCCTATCACTTACATGGTGGCTCACAACCATCTGGAACTCAGTTCCAGGGGGATTAAGCACACATGTGAGACACATACATATACTGCAGCAAAGCAGCCACAATGAGTGACTTAATGAATAGAAGGAAGGGCTCTCAGGAAAAGGATAAGGTACATCCCAGAGCATCAGTGTTGCTTCCCAAAGGAGAGTCATTCTTAAGAGATCAAGTAATGACCGTAGATAGCATTTGGGAACTCTGAATTTTATTGTTCAGAAGATTTCTGAAAGACTGTCCCTCTGTCTGTTTCCCTTTTTGATTGTGGAGAATATAGGGTGGCTTTGGCGGTACCTTCAGTACAGGTGTATTCTGATGACCACTGTCTTTTCAGGAGGCATTTAGGTCATGTCCTTAATGGTTTCTGGTCAGATTATAGGAAACTGCAGATTTATAACTGGTGAGAAAAAAAAAGGCCTTACTTAAGCAAATACAATTTGGTTTGGAATCCTTTTTTTTTTTTTAACTTATTTTATTAGATATTTTCTTCATTTACATTTCAAATGCTATCCCGAATGTCCCCTATACCCTCCCCCACCCTGCTCCCCTGCCCTCCCACCCCCACTTCTTGGCCCTGGTGTTCCCCTGTATGGGGCATATAAAGTTTCCAAGACCAAGGGGCATCTCTTCCCGATGGCTAACTAGGCCATCTTCTGCTATATATGCAGCTAGAGACACGAGCTCTGAGGTACTGGAATGCTTTTTATTTTATTTATTTTATTTTTAATTAATTTTATATGTATGAATGTTTTGCTTGAATGCATATATGTGTGCCACACTAGTGCCTGGTTCCCATAGAAGTAAAAAGAGGTTTCCAATTCCTATGTAACTGGAGTTGAGATGGTTATGAGGTACTATTTGGGTGCTGGGTGTCAAACTCTGGTCCTCTACAAAAGTAGTAAGTGATCTTGACCACTGAGCCATATCTCTGGCCCCTGTGTTAGAATTTTTAACTTTCATTTGGCAAGAGGCTTCAACAAGAGGAAGGAAAAGAACTCTTTTCTCTTTCCCATGTAACTTTCCCTTCCTATCCAGCCTTGCTCCAGTGATACCTAAGTATCACCAGTTAAAATTGCCGTTAATGTGAAACAGAAACAAATTTACATTTGGATGTAACTGTTGAAATTTAAAGATTGAAATGTTTTCTGACAAGTAATTCATTAGGAAGAAAATCCAATATGAAGATATGAAAATGTCAGTAAGAAAGGGCATAAGCTGCAATACATTTTTTTTCTTATCTCAATATTTGCCTTAGCAGCTCTACCAGGTGTAATTTTAAAATGGGAATATATGTTATCTTAAAAGAACTTATCTTTTTATCTAATTTCACAGCCCAGAGAAGCAGTGTTTCAGGAAGATCACAGTTGAAATGTGAACTGGCCTCTTTGCAGTATCCTCTGACTGATTAATAGGTGTTGGGGGCTAATGTACCTATTTGCTTTCCTTTGAAATGATAGTTTGCAGTGTGTGGTCTTGAATTATTGGTCTCACACAACTTTTTATCCTTGGCCGAGTAACAGATTTCGTGTGTGTGTGTGTGTGTGTGTGTGTGTGTGTGTGTGTGTGTATGTATGTGTGTGTACTAGTCACTTGATGTTTTTGTTTTTGTTTCTGTTTTTATTTGATCTTTAATTTATCTGAAATACAGTAAAATATTGTTAAAAGTTTGAAAGAGACTTGTGTGCATCCCATGCATACATTACCACTCAATAATTACAGTCCTGTGAGTCTTAGTGGTGGTAACTTTGTGTTGTGGTAAAACCTCATCACCAAAAGCAACTTGAGGAGGAAAAGGTTCCAGGCTCACTCAATCTAAGGTCAAAGGCAGGAACTAAGTTAAAGCAGGAGCCATGAAGCAGTGCTGCTTATTGGCTTGCTCCTCGTGGCTTGTCAGTTTGTGTTCTTATAGTCCTCAGGACTACCTTGCCATGGGATGATGCCACCACTGCATTGAACTGGCCCTCCCACATCAGTCATTAATCAAGAAAATGTGCTAGAGACTTGCCTGCAGGCAGCTGGATGAAGGCATTTTCTCAATTGAGTCTTCTTCCCAGATAATTCTAGCTTGTGTCCAGTTCTCAAAATCCAAGCAAGAACAGTATTGAACTTGGGATTCTCCTGCCTTAGCTGTCTTAGTGCTGAAATTACAGACATACATGGTAAATGCCTTGTTTTTCTATGCAGTCGTTCCTAGAAAACCAGTTTCTTGATATCTCAGCACTTTCTACTCAATGTCTTAGTATCTTTGAGCCATTTGTTCTGACTTTCATTTGCCTGACAGCTATTCTTATAAAAACATTGCTCATAAAAATTGTATTTGCTTCTCTTTATAGGATTGATGGGCGCTCACCAAACAAATTTAGAAAATGGAATATAATCACAAAGAAGCAAACTTTGAACCTTACTCCTAAGATAATTTTATCCCTTTTTGTCATTTCCTTTTAGCATATTTCTTGTTCGTATAGATGTTGATATTTTTCTATATGGACTTTCTTATTTTTTTACTTGATGCCTTGTAGCTATCATACAACCATTCTAAAATGTTTTCTTTAGACCCCAACAGATGTGTGTTCACATTTGGCTTCATACTATCCTGGCTGGTGATCTTGTATGCTTTTCCTTGTCTCCACTTTCATTTGTAACAGTTACAAAAGTACTTTGGGTTTTGTTTGTTTGTTTGTTTGTTTTGTTGTTATGTTTTTACTGCATTAGGTTTTCATTAACTTCTAAGAAACTCCAAATAGATCCATACATATCTTGCTGTTAAAATTTATGCAGTGGGGAAAAAAATGAAAAAGAGAATTCTCAACTGAGGAAACTCGAATAGCTGAGAAGCACCTGAAAAAATGTTCAACATCCTTAGTCATCAGGGAAATGCAAATCAAAACAACCCTGAGATGCCATCTCACACCAGTCAGAATGGCTAAGATCAAAAACTCAGGTGGCAGCAGATGCTGGTGAGGATGTGGNGAAAGAGGAACACTCCTCCATTTTTGGTGGGATTGCAAGCTGGTACAACCACTCTGGAAATCAGTCTGGCAATTCCTCAGAAAATTTGACATAGTACTTACTACTTGAGGACCCAGCTATACCATTCCTGGGCATATACCCCAGAAGATGCTCCAACATATAATAATGACACATGCTCCACCATGTTCATAGCAGCCATATTTATAATAGCCAGAAGCTGGAAAGAAACCAGATGTCCTTCTACAGAGGAATGGATACCGAAAATGTAATACCTTTACACAATGGACTGTTAAAAACAATGACTTCCTAAAATTCTTAGGCAAATGGATAGATCTAGAAAATATCATCCTGAGTGAGGTAACTTAGTCACCAAAGAACACACATGGTATGTACTCACTGATAAGTGGATATTAAGCTAGAGTGTGGAATACTCACGACACAACTCATGGACCGCATGAAGCTCAAGAGGAAGGAAGACCCAAAGAATAGGTGCTTCACTCCTACTTAGAAGTGGGAACAAAATAATTAAGGGAAATAGAGGGTGGGAAGGACTTGGGAGGAAGAGAAGAGGGGAGGGGATAAAGAAGGGAAGATTCAGGTATGGGAGGTGTTGGGGGAGATGTACAGACCAGACAGTCAGGAAATTGAGCAGAGGTGTGGAGCACTGGGGAATGGGGAACTGGGAGCAGCAACCAGAAAGTCCCAGATGCCAGGAAAGCAAGAGACTTCCAGGACCACACAGGAATGAAATTAGCTGAAATACCCCATTAAGGGGAGGGAGAACCTGTGGAGACCATGTCTAGAGGTTAGGAATGCCCCCCCCCCCCCAGTTGAGGGATGGGGCCACCCACCTATTTCCAAAAGTTTATCCCAGAATTGCTCCTGTCTAAAGGAAATACACGGACATATAATGGAGCAGCAGAGACTGAAGGAAAGGCCATCAGAGACTGCCCCACTGGGGATCCATGCCACATGGAGACATCAAACCCAGACTCTATTGCGAATGCCAAGAAGCGCTTGCTGACAGGAGCCTGATACAGCTGTCTCCTGAGAGGCTCTGCCAGATCCTGACCAATACAGATGTGGATGCTCACAGTCAACCATCAGACTGAGCACAGGAACCCAGTGGAGGAGTTAGGGGAAGGACTGAAGGAACTGAAGGGGCCTTATCTGACATCAGTGGGAGGGGAGGCCCTTGGTCCTGTAAAGGCTTGATGCCCCAGTGTAGAGGAATGCTAGGGTGGTGGTGGTGGTGGGGAGAGTGGGTGGATGGGTGGAAGAGCACCTTCATAGAAGCAGGGTAAGGGGGGATGGGATGGGGGTTTGCAGAGGGGAAACTGGAAAGGTGATAACATTTGAAATGTAAATAAATAAAATATCCAATTAAAATATGCAAAGGAAAGTTTAAATGTTAGTAAGTTCTCAGAAGAACAAAGTGCCTACTTGCCTTCTGTCCTTCCTTCCCTCCTTCCCTCCCTCCCCCTCCCCTCCCCTTCCCTTCCCCTCTCTGTTCCCCTTCCCTCCCTTTTTTCCTTCCAGACTATTCAGTATTTGCCAGTCAGAGGTTCTTGAATTAATAGCATGCTATTCATTGAATAAAAAGAATGGAAATCCATTGCTTCTCTTAAACCAGGTTTGATACAGTTACTTACTGTCTCCCATGGTATTTCTTAACAGCCTTCCAGAATTAGCTGGAAGTATGGATTCATTCTGACATCAGCTTGACTGGTCTCAGTAACTCCTTTCTTATACACTACTTATATATGAATTTACACAGACATTGGCTTTTTCCTTAGGAATGGCATCTGTCATTGACTTTGTCCCAGCGTCAGGCTTTCTGCAAAGGTTTACCTGGTCTGCTTCAGCTCTGTGATTGTTAGAAGTAATCAAGGGGACAGGAAGGGGTGGGCCTGCCTGCTTGTTTTTCTGTTAAATGTCACTCACAAAGCTAATGGGGTCTGGATTTATCTCCTGCTCCATATTTTTCCTTACTTTACATATCAAGGACTTCCTAGGATTTTAGAACAAGCTTTCAGATTTCTACACTGGTCACACTAGCCATACAGAGCCTTTTAAATATAGAGATGTTAGAACAGATGAGGAACAGCTATTGTCAGTGGGGAGGAACGAGAATTCACACACCACAGGAAAAATAATGGAGACTGGAGTAGAGATGCAGAAGTGTAATAGAGGCCGTAGTCCCTAGATGTCTCACTCCTGGTTGCTATCCTTTGTGACTAATGTTTTTTAATTATGCCATGTGTACCTTCTCATCTCACAGATAATGTCAGCTGAGACACACACGTAGAGTCTATGTGGAGATGTTATTTTAAGATATCTCTTTTCCACCTCTCTGTCTTAACAGTGTTCCTATATAGTGATGTATTCCTACATAATAGGTTCTTTTATTTCATGTTGTGTTTCAAAGGTACTGAGGCTTTTACAGTGCATGTTGTTGTTTTTTTTTTTTTTTTTTTTTTTTTCCTTCAGCAGAGAGTACTGTATTTGCAAATGGAGAGATCATTCTGTATACAAGCATTTCTGATCACACGGAGTCCTTTAAGGAGCTAGAATGATTTTAGGGAGTCTCTGAGGTGTTGACAGGTGACTGGGTTCCTTGCTGTGAATGTAGTCTTTGTTTTTACCATGTTGTAGAATGAAGCCATTGTTAGCCAGGAACAAGTTGGCTTTTACACTGTTGTTAGCCAAGCAGAAGCAGTCTACTTTGAAAATACTTTCAATTTGGAAGGAACAGTGAGTGACAAGTCTGACAGAGCTTTTCCAGATGTTGGATGTTTGTGACCTCACAGAGCAACACAGTGTTTCTTCTGTGTCTGTCTGCACTGAGTGAACTTCTTGTTTTCTTAATTTCAATGCTGCTTGACTTTGACCTTAGTGTAGTGAAAAGGCGAGAGTGTATTAGTTCGGTAAACCGTTTCCTCCCCGCCCCGCCCCCAGAATAAAATGGTGTTTCTCTGGAAAGAACACCTTTTGATTTAAGATGATTTTCCTTATGAAGACAATGGTGCAATAAAATAATATTTCCATTTGTCAGTTAAGTAAGATGAAGAAGTGCTAAAGAGTTGGACCTACTGTTAAGTAACAGTTTAGAAGTTTGGAGAAAGCATGTGGAGTACTAGGGAATAACTCAAGGAGGATGAGCATCAGAGGGACAGCACTACCTGGGCCTCTGTGGACTGCTTGGCTTGGCCTGGGCTCAGTAAGGCAAACTCTTCCTGTGGAAGGTGACAGCAAGCTCAGATGCAGAAGTTGCATGTAAGCTGGGCTGACTAGGCTAGAGATACTGAGGAACCAGAGGCTGCAGATGCTTAAGCTTAAAGCAAAAGTGTTGAAAGGCAGCGGAGTAGCAGAAAGGAAATTAGTGAGCACAGTGGGGAGGGTGGAAGCCCTTTCTCCATACCCAGCTAATGTGGGCATACCCTAGGGACTTAGTGCAGAGCATGGAAAATAGTATAGTTGGTTTTAAAAATAAAGTTTTATTACAACAAATCCAAACTTGTGTATTTATGGTATACTTAATCCATTTATTACAAAAAATCCATACTTTTGTTCTGAATCACAGATTGAATAGTTGGAATGAGGGTTATGTCCCTGGCCCTCCATGAAGAACAGTTGCTGGCCATCATGGTGTAAGTTTTCGTTCATCTATGTGTTTGTGCATGTCTGTCTGTCTGTCTGTCTGTCTGTCTGTCTGTCTGTCTGTCTGTGTGAGAGGAACAGAGACAGAGAAAGGGGTGGGGGAAGAAAGCTTATGTTACAAGAAAAAGTAATGTGGGTTCTAATTATAAGCCTTGTTAACCACTGTGTATACATCTGATGTATACTGACGTCATAACATTGCTTCCTCTGGCTCATAGAAAAGTGGAAGGGAAGCTTTCTGGTGGAATGGTGGCGAATAATGAGGGCAATGATGTTCATTTCGTAGACATAGTTTGCTTATGTACTTAGGGAAATGTACTGATAGCACCAGATTGTTGAGAAGTTCTAAAAAGGCAGGTATTAAGGAAAGGAGAAGAGAGGAAAACTTAAAAAAGAAAGTATAGTACCCAAGGGGAGGTGGGAATCTTGGAAAAATTATGGGGACAATTTAAGGAGTAATCAGGATTTTTCTAGAATGATTTGTTTTTAAGTTTGAATTTTCTTTTTTTAACTGAAAATTCATATAGTATATTCTGATCATACCCTGCCCCACCTCCTCCCCGACCCTTCTCACGCATCTAGCTCCATGCCTTTTATCTCTTTTTAGGAAATGAAAAACACAAGGAACTCATAAAAGCACAAAACTGGAAACTGTAGTATACTTTACAAGAAAAACCCCAGTAAGCAGTATGAGGCAAACACCAGTTTTGTGCCGGCCACCTACTGCTGGGCATGGGGCCTCCCCTTAGATGTGGTGTTATACTCAGCGAAACTCCATTGGAGAGAATTAATTTTTCCTTTGGAAGCAGTTGTCAATTGGAGATAGCTTCTTGGTTGGTTAGGGTAGGAGATTGTGTCTAGCTCTCAGTCTCAGCACTAGCACCCCATCTGACTTAGACCTGTACCGGCCCGAGAATGCTGCCACAGTCTCTAAGTTCATATGTATGTCTGTCCTGTTGTGTCTGGAAGACAAGGTCACTTGGTGTCATCTTTTCCTTTCTGCCTCTACTTCTGCATGACTTCCTGAGCCCTGAGGGGAGGGGATTGATAAAGGCATTCCATTTAGGACTGAGTGCTCCAAGTTCTCTCATGCTCTGCACAGTGCCCGGTTGTGGGTCTCAGTGTTAGTTCCTATCTACAGCAACAGGGAGCGTCTCCGATAATGACTGAGCAAGACACTAGCCTATGGAGTCTAGCAGAATGCCATCAGGAGTCATTTTATTCCTGTGTTCCTTTAGCAGAGCAGTAGAGAGGCCTGCCTGGTCTCACGTTCTTGGCCACCTGAGTAGTCAGTGTAGGACTAGTGGGTATAACATAAGTTGTGGAGCTAAAGGGAGAAGTCATGCTCAGTCTCACTATTTATATGACTTTGAATCTTTTCCTTATTGACAAAATAAAGCCCTACCTACTTGTTTATCATTTATTGATTTATATGAATAATAAATGTGTGTTTTGAAAGTCTAGGCATCCAACTTGGCCCTTAAACATGCTAACCAAACACAGCCTGCATTCTGGTCTTCATTCTCAAACCAAATGGAGATTATGTGTGTAAATGTATTTCTTTGGGGGATTTCTACACCAATTTTAGTTCCCAAATAATAGACACAGAGACCTGGTTATTTTTATTAACAAATTACAAACTTAAGCTGGGCAGGTTCTGGGCTATTCAAACCCTCTAATTTATTTACCTCCCAGCCACAGGCTCTGTGTTACTTGCAGTTTGAGTGTCACCCTGGGTCACTCTGCCTACTTGTGCTCCTCATAGCATCTCTCTCATCTGGACCTCATGCCAAATCCTTTGGCAACCTTCTTCTCCTGGACCCTCTGCCTTCCTCATAGTCCTCCTCTTCCCCTTTTCTCTCCCTCTTGTTCTCCCTCTCCCATCTTCTTCTCCCATCTCTGGTTTCCGTGGGACTCCCACCACCACAACCACTCGAATTGGAAGTCTCACCCTATTTTCTTCTGCCCAACTAATTGGTTGACCAGCTCTTTATTGATCAATCAGAAGGTGGTAGAGAAGAATGTTTACAAAACTCTGAGACAGGTGATGCTTCATAAAACTACCAATACCAAAGTCTGGCCTGCACTCATCTCTGCTGGTATAGAGATCACCACTTAAATAATACAAAGAAAACCTTTACATAGTACACAAAGAGATTATCCCTGCAAATGTTTGTATGTGAAGTTCTTAGAACGTGCCTGGCATATAACTGTTAATGCATTGGGAATTATTATTGAATAGTGTTGATGCAACAAGCATAGTCTTACCTTAAAGGGAATAGCTTATCCTGACCAAATAGGACTTATCATGACCAGGGTACACAGAGTAGAGTCACCTCCAGTTATGTATCCCAACATAGTAATTTTCTGATGAAACTTTTATAGTAACAGAAGAAATAGTCATATATTGACACTTTTCAAATACATTTGTGGAAACATTAGGCTAATTTAAAATAAGTGAGGAACTATAGGGCTTATGTTATCTGTTGATGATCTTAGTTTTTCTTTGGTGGAAACTAGAAGTTTTTTGTTTTGTTTTTTTCACTTGTTGTTGTTGTTGTTGCTGTCGGGTTTCCCTGTGTAACCCTGGCTTTCCTGGAAGTGCTCTGTAGACCAGTCTGACCTCTATCTTACAAAGACCTGCCTCCCTCTGCTTCCCCAGTGCTTGGGTTAAAGGAATGCACCATTATTGCTTGGCTGAAACTAGGGGTTTTTCATTTAATACTTTGAAAAGGTTTTATCTGTTAAATCCCAGGGTATTTGGCTAGAGGTAGGCAAGAAATGACTATTTGGGGGTGGGGGTGGGGCTAAAATAGCCCAAGATAAAATGTGTTTGGGCTCTGGACCTGTGGCATTTCGATTCCTCCACACTCACTCAAATGTCATCAGTTGGTCAATCTTGAAGAAAATTCAAGAGAAGATGCAGCTGCTTTCCTGAAACTTTGTTTATAGTTCCCTCTGCTGCCTAAGTGTAATATTTTGTACCTGAGGAAGCCACATATTATTTACCAAATACTGCTTATTATTGTTTCCTAGGTACTTACTGCCTGTGACCTTAGGGACTGGCTTCCTCCAAAAACTATTTTCAGAAAGATGGTGCTGGCGAGCTTTAACTCTACAACCTTTTGCTTTTAGAAACAAACTGTTTAGTAGTTTATAAAAATGTGTTATCTGGCTGCTGTAGAGATAGTTCAGCTGTTCTTTGCAGATGACCCAAATTCAGTTCTCAGCACCTACTTCAGGCAGCTTACAACCCACCTGTAACCCCAGCTCTGAGGGATGCCTATGGTTTCTGACCTGCACTCATCTGCGCATAGCCACACACAAGCATCCTTCATACGTGCAATTCATTTTGAAATCATAATCCCTAAATTTCTTTGCTTTTTAAAAGCTTACTAATATTCTGTATATCTTCACACAATGCAGATAAGTGTGTTCTAAAGAGTATTATATAGGATAAACATGTCTTTTTTTAGTATAAAAGAGATCATTGATAAAACATGTTTATGTAAGTTGCAAAATTATCCTGCCCTATCCCATTTTTATACAAAAGTGAAGTCTAAGAGGGGCAGAAGAGAAACAGAATTTGATTAGATGTGTTCTGTGCAGGTGTTCTGTTTGGTAGGAGCTTAGAGCTCCATGGTTTATTCTTAGAATGGTGTGTGTGTGTGTGTGCACTTAGCAAAAAGTTGCAAACCTCACTATATTATTCAGATCAGAATGAATGAATAATTTTTCATTTTCTTAAAATGACCTCTGACTAATATGGTCTCTTTGATGAGCTAGGAGATTTTCTAGGCTCCCTGGGTTTGGCTCTTCTAGTATTCACTCTTTTGTGTATGGAGCTCAGCAGGTATTGGATAAGTAAGATCTCCCCTGTGGTTGAAGGTAGGTACCACCTCACCTGGAGCTTCTTCTGAGGCCAGCACAAGCAAAGCTTGTTTCTGGAGCAGGCAAGGGGGCAGGGTGGGGGACTCTTGATTTTCACCCCTCAGTCAGTGCAGCTCTAAGCGGGGACTCCATGTCCTGGGGAGCTAACTTAAGCAGAAGTGGGCCAGGAGCTCCTTCTCAGTAGCTAGTCCTGCCTGCCGTAGTATTTGGTATATATGTCTAAGACCAGGATGGCAGTGATACGGCGACTAGAAGAAGTACCTCCTGCTCATATCCCGTGTCGCTTATTTCAGTTTTCCAGGCTAAGGAGGTATTTGAAGCAGTCTTTTTTATTCTTTAATGGTTTGAATAATAATATATGATAACCTAGGCTTATTTCTAGTGCACTAATTTTCTCTTGTTTCTCCATGAATAAAGGGCAGTAGTGTGGCTCTATGTTGAAGGTACAGCTGTTGGCTGCAAGGTTGGAAGTGTCCTCCTTGACATTGGCTGCCTTCCTGCTCAGGCCCAGAACACTGGTGCAGTTGTGCAGGGAGTTTTCTCTACAGCTGAGATTTTGTTGTTCTGTATTTTAAAGTTTTAGATCATTTAATATGATGCAGAGATGAGAAATGGAGACTTTTTCCTCCTACTTACATTGTCAGGTTACCTTTTCTATTTATGCTAGAGCAGTGATAATATGTGCTTGGTGTTTAAAAACCAAGCATAACCCCACTTACAGGATGGAAGTGCTCTTGTTTAGAGGTAAATGTAAACTTTGGTTTAATTTTTTATGATTAATCTTGCTACTGCTATAAATCATAATATAAATACCTGAGATTTCTGATGGCCATAGGTAAGGCAACCAGATCTCTGAATTTTAGGCCAGCCTGGTGTACATAGTGAGTTCTAGGACATCCAGGGCTATGCAGAGAAACTCTTTGTCAGCCCCACTTCCCTTGACCCCAGGCAAAGGAAAGAACCTGGTGGTGTGCTGCCTGCTTAAGGCTGTGCCACAGGAAGCCCCTCCACTGACCGTGGGTATTTCCCTCCTCTGCTTGTGGCTCTCCTATCCTTAGAAAGGATGAGTGAAACCTGTAACAGGAAAGCGTATTTACACAGGAATCCAGCCTGCCTTTCATAATGATAATCACATATGAGTAGTAGTTTTGTACTCCATATTGCCTATTATGTTTCTCATGAGTCAGAATCATATAGATCGATTCCATAGTCTGAAAAATACTGCACCATACAGTGTTTTGTGGAACACGGGAATTTTCTCCCCTTCTCCTGCCGTGTTAGATTTTGCTTTTCCTGTGGGTGGTAAGACTTGCTTGAGCACTGAGGAAGTGGAGTCCTTTGCCCTTTGATTTCTAACAATCAAATCTAGCCATGTAAGCAAATGAGGTAGTCACCTATCAGATTTTCATATACTTTCAGACCTGATAAATACTTTAATTCTCTTTCTAAAATTTTAACTTCTATTTCACTCTGTAACTGCAAACCCTGCCTCAAACACATTTCTATTTTAGGACATAGTATCAGGAGAAAAGGCAACCAAAGTGCTGTTTGTTTGTTTTACTCTTAGTGCCCAAGCTCCTCCTAGTTTAGGGTCTTTCAGCATTCAGAGTCAGCACCCTTGGCAGCAGAGAGAAAAAACCATTTCCCTAGAGAGCAAAGGCATCCAGGGCAGAGCCATTGTTGTCAAGCACTGGACCCTTCCAAGGGTGGATTTGCCAGAAGTTGGATGGATTTCACCTTGACTGTAAACAGCCCGGAGCCATTGTGACACAAGCAGCATAGGTCACATTAAACTGTCCTTTCCTCCATAGTGTGGCACTTGATCTTGATAAGAGAATTAGAAAAGGAAATCAAGTTATTATTAAAGGGACCAGACTAGGTATGTTATAAAGAGATAAGACATCTCTTCTTGTCTCATCTCTCTGTGCAACCTTGACCAGATCCCGATGTGGGTACACTTGTATGCTTGGATGGAATAAAAATATTTATAATGGGGCTTCTGTGGTGCCGGGTTAATTGCCTTATCATTGGTTCAGCTCTGCAAATGAGATGGACTGTTTAAAGACTGGTGGTTTTAGATCACTCTTTAAATCTTTTGATAGAATGCTGATACACATTTCTTTGGTCTTCAGCAAAGTAGTTCTGAATGCAAACCTTGCCCATCTGGCAGCCTACTGCCTTTCCCTAGAGCTTAACAGTCTTGACTGAATTCTGAACAGTTAGTTCTGCCTTTGTAGTCACATCTTATTTCATCAATTGTTGTGCTTCTCATTTCCTTCTGTTGGAGGCGACCCTCAGTGCTTGCATTTTCTCCTTACTGATACACTGTCCTGAACTGGAATGTGTGGAGGGTGGGATTTGCAGTTACAGACTGAAATAGGAAGTTAAAATTTTAGAAAGAGAATTAAAAATATTTATCTGGTCTGAAAGTGAAATTCTGGTAGATAATTATCTCACTTGCTCACATGACTAGATTTGATTGTCAGAAATTCTAGAAAGGATATAAGTGACATGGACTGGCTGAACATAATCTTCAGTTTCTTGGGTTTAAAATAGCTGTAGGAACAGTCTATGTTCTGTCTACCTTGTCACCTATTAATATTGTGCCTGTGATTCAGAGAGAAAGTTTTTTTTTTTTTTTCCTAAAAATCCTTGGGGAACTGCATCAGTATCATGCTTAGAGTACCTTCTTGTTAGCTATCCTGCCAAAGTTGCTTACACCTGAGTCCACTGTTTGTCCTGAATTGTATGTGTTTTTTCCTGATGTTGGATAATCTTTCCTCTTATATCCTCAGAGATAATTTCCTGTTCTATAGCTGCAACTTCATTTCTCAGCCCCCCCTCCATTTCCATGTGCTTTGATTCTAGACACCTTAACATCTCGGGTGATGATGTCTCCTTTCTGTCCAGTGTAACTCTGTCCCTTGACTTTGATGCTCTTAGTCATCTGTCCACTTGCCTTGGCTAGACATCTTCCCTGTGTCCTATAGAATTTGGATGCTGGAACACAATCTAGGGAGGTCTTGCTTTCGGTTCTTTCTAATGTGCTAGAAATTGCTTATAGCTGAGTTGCAAGATAATCTTTTTTTTTTTTTTTCCCACAAGGCAAAGGCTTATTGGGAGAGGGAAGGAGACAAAGGGGGCAGCAGGGAAGAAAGACAAGAGAAAAAAGGCTGCAACACATCATATTTTATCATCATTGATGCCTGCACATTTATTACACTTTCATACAAACTCAGGCTTTCAAATTTCATCGTTACATTTATTCTCTATCTCCATCTCTGTTTCTTTGTGTGTGTGTGTGTGTGTGTGTGTGTGTGTGTGTGTGTGTGTGTGTGTATGTCTACACATACATGGTTATGCCACAGTGCCCATATAAAGAACTGGAAAGCTTCAGGAATTAGTTCTTTCCTTCTACCATGTAGATTCCAGGGATTAAACTCAGGTTGGTAGGTTTGGGGCACTTCATACTTCACTGGCCCCAGTTTTAAACTCCCTTTTAAATAAACTCATAAACTCAGTTATATGAGCCCCATGCTATTCTAGTTAGGGTTTCTTTAACTGTGATGTAGGTCCATGAACAAAAGCAACTTGGGGAGGAAAGGGTTTATTTGGCTTACATTCCCACATCACTATTCACATCAAATGAAATTGGGACAGAAACTCAAAACAGGGTAGGAATCTGAAGGCAGGAGCTGATACAGGACCGTGGAGGGTGCTTCTTACTGGTTTCCTTCCTATGGCATGCTAAGCCTGCTTTTTTTCATAGAACTTAGAGCTACCAGCCCAGAGATGGCACTACCACATTGGGCTGTGTTCTCCTCCATCATTAATTAAGTAAATGGCCTACAGGCTTCATACAGCAGATCTTAGGAAGGCATTTTTGAATTGAGGTTCTCTCTCATGACTTTAGCCTTTTTCAAGTTAATATAAAACTATCCAGAACACATGGTAAAATCATGAATTAAAAATTGGTGTCAGGCTGCTCCTAAAACAAAATTATAAGAAAATCCTAAATGTAGTAATGGGAATTTGATTATTTTTCTGAAATTTCTAGTACGTGTTAATTTAACTATTCAATTTTTTTTAAGTTTCATTTTTCTTCTGGTTATTTTGAGAGCAGTACTGTGAGTAGGAGGTGTACCATATGTGTGCTTTGTTTAACAGAAATTTGCAAGTAATACCACCCTCTTCCCTTAGAAGGAAATGTGGCATTAGGTGTTTTCCTAGGGGATAGTTTTCGTGGATTTGTCCCTGACCACTGTGGAGTTAGTTAGTGGTCTGTGGGGCTGGGATAAGTGTTGGTTGACCCAGTCAGTGCCCATCCTTTACCACTGCAGGGTTCTTTAAGACAACTGGAATAAATAGGCACCACTAGAAGAGTGGAATAAGATAATCAGATGTGGGGCATTTCTTAAGAGCTGACTTCCAAACTTTGTTATCATTGGATTTTTACCAGGAAGTGTGCAGATGGGTCTGTGGGCATATTCAGAAGCTGGGACGCTTGACCGGTTGCTAGTTCTACATCTTAAGGGCCATCCCTCCCTCAGTGTCCCCGGCATTCTTTGGGGGACACTTATGCCCAGTGACATGTTCACTATCCTCTTTCTGGTGTATATTTATGAAAAGAATGGGCTAAGGTTTTCAAGGAGAAGCACATGATTAGTTATGCAGACATCTCTGCTTACCTATATATGGTATAGCCAAGTATATTGTTCCTGTTGTAGTTAGTTGCCCGAATATGTAAGGACATAAGAACACTATTCTGTAGACTCCCCCTTCTGCTGCTACTCCTCACTCCACAACATAGCCATAGTCCATAGTCCACACTTTATTCCACAATTTCTTCCCAGGTTCAGAGCATTTGCCTACTGGGTGTCCAGCCTCTAAGGAACTTAGTCCAGAGATTTCATCATGCTCTAGAAAACCATGTGTTTATTTCACTGTAACTCTAGTGGCTGAATAGGATCATATGTAATAAAATGGTTGGTTTTCCTCCAGTTTAAAAAAATGATGATGCTTTTACATATATAGAAACAATGTTTTTTGTTGTTGTTGTTGTTGTTTTGTTTTTGTTTTTCTGAGTAGTTTTCTTTCTGGCGCTGGCTTAAATCCTTCGGATGGGTGCTGCTTGAACTCGCAGAGGAGAAGCGGGCCTGTTCTATTTGCTTCCTTTATTAGTGTGGTTTCACTGAGGTTTCCTCAGCTTGGAGGTTTCTTCTTCCCATTAGAACCTCATGGAGACTGGGAACTGGGTAGCAGCTATCTGAGTCCAGAGCCAAAATGAGCCTTGCTGTGACAGAGGCAGCTTTTGGAAATGCTAGCGCTTGCCTTGTTGACATGAGTGGCACTTGGTCTCTGACAGCTTCTCCATGTAGAGACTGAATAGAAGGGTGATGGACTGGGTAAGTGCCGTCCATTCCAGATGGTTCATCAGCTTTATGCATCTCCCCTCTCCCTCTAGCATGAGAATCACATCTATCAGAACTAATCTTTTTAAACTGCTGGGTTAAATTGAGGTTTCAGCTACCTTATAATTAGTGTTAAGTCTCAACACAAAATGTGTGTTTGTTTGTTTGGCATTTATTTTGTTTTGGAGTTTTGCTTGTTTTTGAGGGGGTGGTACAGAAACCATCTGAGAACAGAACGCCTAGATTTACATTGTGAGCACTCAGCTGCTACTTTTTCACACTCATCTGTACCATAGTAGCATGCTGTTTGCACTCAGGGTTGAACTTTAGTATGTTTAGTATGTTTTTATATCTAGGGACTACTACTAAGGGTTAGGACTCAAGAAAATAAAGTCATGTACCAAAATTTAGGAAAATGTTTCCTGACATGTCTAACTATTGAAGAGTGCTAGCTACCTCACTACCAGTACAGTGTGCTCTGTTCAGAAGCAGAGGACGAGTTCCTCTAGAATTTTCACTTTAAAATGTAAAGTTTGGAGAGTTCAGCGAACGAACTTGACTTTTAGGCACAGGCTCTAGGCCTTCTGGGAAAGACAAAGTTTATGATTATGTTTATAAAGTGTGCTCATTCAGAAAAGCAAAAATTGTTCACTTGCATTATTTAGAGGAAACCAGACAATTCTATGTACTGTGTGTTTATTCTGCCCGTGCATATTTTTTATTTATTATTATTTTCTTTATTTACATTTCAAATGCTATCCCGAAAGTTCCCTATACCCCGCCCCCGCCCCTGCTCCCCTACCCACCCACTCTCACTACTTGGCCCTGGCCTTCCCCTGTGCTGGGTCATATAAAGTTTACAAGACCAAGGGGCCTCTCTTCCCAATGATGGCNGATTAGGNCATCTTCTGCTACATATGCAGCTAGAGACNNNAGCTCAGGGGNTACTNGTTAGTTCATATTGTTGTTNCACCTACAGGGTTGCAGCCCCCTACAGCTCCTTGGGTACTTTCTCTAGCTCCTCCATTGGGGACCCTGTGTTCCATCCAATAGCTGACTGTGAGCATCCACTTCAGTATTTGCCAGGCACTGGCATAGCCTCACAAGAGTCCGCAATATCAGGGTCCCTTCAGCAGAATCTTGCTGGCATGTGCATTAGTATCTGGGTTTGGTGGCTGATGATGGGATGGATTCACTTGATTTTTGACAAGGGAGCTTAAACCATCCAGTGGAAAAAAGACAGCATTTTCAACAAATGGTGCTGGCACAACTGGCGGCTATCATGTAGAAGAATGAGAATTGATCCATTCTTATCTCCTTGTACAAAGCTCAAGTCTAAGTGGATCAAAGAACTCCACATAAAACCAGAGACACTGAAATTGATAGAGGAGAAAGTGGGGAAATGCCTCGAAGATATGGGCACAGGGAAAAAATTTCTCAACAGAACACCAATGGCTTGTGCTGTAAAATCAAGAATTGACAAATGGGACCGCATAAAATTGCAAAGCTTCTGTAAGGCAAAAGACACTGTCAACAAGACAAAAGGGCCACCAACAGATTGGGAAAGGATTTTTACCAATCCTAAATCTGATAGAGGACTAATGCCCGTGCATATTTTCTAGCATGTCACACTGCTTCCTGGTGGGTGACATAGGTATGTCTGTGTCAGTACAGTACTCTTGGTGGATTTAGTGGTTGGTAGATATGTTGTCTAGGTCGACTGAAACTTAATATGCTTGTGCTCTTCTTGGAAGTCCTTTCAGTCTGTGGTAGCCCCATTCTTATTTCTGATTGTCAACCTTGTGCTCCAGAGCACTGTCTGGGATATAAAAACAAGTTGTCAGTCCTATAATTCTGGCGACCAGCAGGGAAGTATTAGCTGTTGCTTGTGTTTCTCTAACAACTCCTTGTGCTGTGTTTTAATGGTAATGGAGAGTTAAAGTTGTCTGATAGACAAGGTTAGGATGTGTGTTTCAAGTTTGAATATATGAGGTTTTGACTGCACCTATGCAGTCTTTGTGCTGGCACCTATTTCAAGCAACAAACACACCTATTCTAGTTGACAGCTCTCCTAGTGACTTGTTTCATGCTTTCTGAAAGTTGGTTAGGGTTATATATTTGCTATTTTCTTTGTTATATAGACTATATAGAATAAATGCTAAGTAACATATGTGCTACCTACTCTCTCTTCAAAGTAACAAGATCCTGACTTGAACAGAAAGAGACTATCGCACATCAAGACTCTTATTTAGTTCAAGTTGAAGCAAGTTTGAAAGATTGTGTCTTCCTTTCCCATCTTCTCCCTGTAGAGCCTCCTTCTTAAGGCATTTACCTGTGAAACTCCAGTGTATTAAAGCAAAAGTTAAAATACCAGAAGAACTAAATTACTTAAGAGTCTGTCAGTGATTCTTTTTTTCTTTTACTTGTTTTCATTTGTGTGTGTGGTATGTGTATATTTGAGCACAGTTTTGTGTGCATGTATGCACGCACATGCACGAGAGTATTGTCTGGGCAGATGCAAATATGTGTGCATGTATGTGGAAGAGCCTTGTTCTTTGATCTGCTACACCTTGTTCTTGGAAACGGGATCTTTCCATCAGACATGTAGCTCACTAATAAACCCTGTCTCCTCCTAAGTCTGAAATTACAGATGAGTCACCATACCTACTCAGCATTTAGGTGGGATCTGATGATTCAAACTGTGTTCCTCTCGTTTACTAAGCATGCACTTGAACCACAAAGATATCTATCTCTTCAGACTTTGTTTCTTTAATCAAATTTGGTAAGCAGTTAAAAACTGTTCATGTATAAGAACTTGCCTCCCATTTATGTTTGCCCAGAATATGTCAGCACTTTTGTGAATAAGCATTTAGTGTTGTCTTCATCATCTCCATGATTATCCTGTTTTTTCTCCTTTTATCTTTAGATCATTGCTTCTTAAAGCTAAAGACAGGCACTGTTTTATTTAGTGTTGATTGGGTTCTTGCAGATTTTGTTGGAATGGTTTAATCCCAAATAATTTCTTTCTGGTACTGTAAGTGGAGCTGAATTCAGGCTTTCCAGAATGTTTAGATTCTCTTTTTTCCCAGAACTTATTTCTCCTGCTTGGATTACCCATTTCCCTAGCTCTGGAGTCAGACCATTCCTTTGTTATTGTATAACTTAGACTGGGATGGTTTTTGATAGAATACTAAGTTATTGAGCTAAGTAGAGAAGCCCCTGATCCTTAGAGATAAAGCTAGGGCTGCAAACCAAATAATGCCCATGGGAATGGGAAGACAGGAAGACTAGAACAAGGACTTGTAGCCCCTGCCATATCTGAGGGGCCTGTTTCTACCAAATGGCTTGATTGTCCAGAGATGTTGAAAATATGGGTATATGTGTGCACACACGCTCAAAAGTTTCATGCATGTGACTCTCTGTGCTCTCAAAACCTTCAGATTGCTATGTGTTAGTTTGGTTTTTCTTTTAAGTTTGGGCTGAATAGAATATCTGCCATGGCCCACATCCGATTCCACATGACCCATGTACTTCAAACTCTACCTTTTACCATGAACATGCCAGTCAGTGACTTTAAATGACCTCAGACCTCATTTGCTCACTTCTGAGGAGCACACGCCCTAACATAGGTATAGAACTTGTACAGAATTGTATATAATAGTCTTCCCTACCTTTTCAAGGCCTCTCACTGCAGAGGAGACTTTTCAAAAGACAGCGTAGTTTCAGGTCACTAGCTCGCCTGTGGAACATATCAGATATGGGTGGATTTTAGTTTTCTTTTGTATTGTTTCTCTAGAGTTTTCAATAGCAGTATTCTTAATGGAACCAAAAGAATCTACTAACATAAAAATCAGCTTTGACAGTATAAAATGGAGAAGTTGAAAATAATCATGACTACCTAATAATCAACTTGTTATTTACTTAATTTCTCTTTCTTTCTTTCTTTCTTTAAAGATTTAAACATGGAATTCAATCCTTCAGACCATCCTCGGGCCAGCACAATATTCCTCAGCAAATCTCAGACAGACGGTAGGTTACTAATTCATTTGCTTTAAAAAATATAGTTAACCTAAATGTGGACACTGCTAGGATTTGATTTTTCATTTATGATAAGAGTTCCCTTTAGTGATCATGAAGTACTGTGTGTAATGATGCCCTTTGTTTATTCTGTGGTAATGAATTACATTTTTACAATTTCACATTTGAAGCAACTGTCTTCATTTTGCCATTAGCTAGGTTACCTCTGGTAGTATTCTATAGTGAAAGTTAATTGAATCAGAAATTTCCCTTTAGGTACTAAAGTTTAGGATGTGACACTTAGGAAATTCTGAAAGATCAGATGTGTTCACTTGCCTAACAGTAAGTTAAACAAAACGTCTAAACTTTAAATGAAAGCCAATTAACTCTTTCTGTCCTGTCACTCAGCTCAGTTGAACCTGCATATGAGATGCATATCCTTTCATTTCATTTCTTTCCTCCTCCTCTCCCCCTGCCTCCTCCTTTTTTTTTTTTTTTTTTTTTTTTTTTTTTTTTTTTTTTTTTTTTTTTTTTTGCCCAACTTTAGTTAATAAGCTCATTCTAAAGATGTTAGAATTCTTGCAGTCTGTCCTAGGTGTGAGTATTTCTCCTATGGTGTAGGCATATCTCTTCTTGCCCCATGGCTTACTTCACTGTTCTCTGGCCATTGGTTTCAAAGAAGAGGAAAGATAATACAAACTCAGTTTTTATAAATCTTCCAGGACACCACAAGAGAAGTAGGGCATAATGGCAAAGTGAGAAGGGTATGTCTGGCGAAGGAGAAAACCTGCCAGTTCTACCCTTTACAGATTGATGGTTCTAATTCAGTTGAGGTCCTACAGAGACTACAAAGAAGACAAACATAT
Organism: Mus pahari; assembly: GCF_900095145.1. Taxonomy (NCBI): domain Eukaryota; kingdom Metazoa; phylum Chordata; class Mammalia; order Rodentia; family Muridae; genus Mus; species Mus pahari. Next base: position 5,631,332 of record NC_034604.1, on the reverse strand, counting down.
CTAAAACAGTAGTTATGTATAAGAATGGAGGACACCTCAGTAGTAGGCGGGTGTCAACTTTGACACAACATGAATGATTGTCAAGCAGAGTACTTCAAAAAAGTCTCCAAGAGTAAGAAAAGAAAATTCAATAAGCACCAAATATACTGGTGAAAGATGCTTTTAATCTATTAGGTTAAAAAAAAAGTCAATCCCCAATTTTTCTCTTTGACAAATAAAAAACTGCTGAGAGCGTATTACAAGCAAAAGAAGGTGGGATAGGATAGGGTGATGAAAATGAGGATCAAAACTGATTTTCCCCAAATACTGAGAACAGTGAGGTAAGAAACTAGTGTCAAGCCTGGCGGTAGATAGGGTTCTTCTGAGGAGCTGAGATGCCTTCCCTATACTCTCCGTTGATTGTCAGAGCCTTTGGGTGAGTGACACACACACTGTGATTAACCTGGTTAAAGGAAGTGACCTAACAAGAGGAAGGATTCTTCCAGAAATAGGCTGTGGCTGTTCATTCTGCTAGCATCCATTTTTCTTCCTTTTTACTAGAACTTCAGATCTTTGTGTACTGCTTTAGTTTCTGCTAAATACGAGGGCTTTCTACTCTACATGCAGACACAACTGAGTTTCATATTACAAACAAAGAGAAAAGTAACCTCTTCCAGGAAGTGTGCTTCTCTGCTCTTTCCATTCAGATTGCTCCCCTGGCCTGGGATTCAGGGGGACATTTCAGTTCTGTGGCCCTCACTGTCATAACTTCTATCATTCTTCAGGCAGAGCCATTTGCTGAAAACAATTGTCTTTAATGAGCAGTCAATTTATCACTGATTTTAAAAATTGTTTTTTTTATACACATAACAATCTTGGCAACTTTAATGACTTATTTTTGAGTAAAGTAGTTGAGAGAATTGTGAAGTAGTTGGTTACTTAGTTTATGAAACAACTTTGAACAACTTGGTGCAGAAAACTTAAAGCTGCCATTGCTCTTCTATTCATACATGGCCAGTTAGAACAATTGCTCCACATGTTCCAGGTCGCAGTGTCTGTGTTTACCTGTTCGCTTATTAGTTCCACATCATCTTCTCTTGGATCCTGCTTCTCTGATGGGATTTCATAGTGACTCAGAGTATATGGTCCTGATGGAAACCTTTGTTGGTTCCAGGTTCTCCTTATACATCTAGAGCAGTGGTTCTCAACCTGAGGGTCACAGCCCCAGGTAGCATATAAGATATATTTATATATACACAATATGATTTATAATAGTGGCAAAATTACAGTTCCAAAATAGCAATGAAATAATTTTATGCTTGGGGTCACCACAACATGAAGAAGTTTGCAGCACTAGAAAGGCACTGCTTTAGAACCTATGCATTGAGCTGGCAGATTATGCATCCTGTATTTAAAGTGGCTGCCTCTCCTCAACCTTCTGTCATACCACTGATCTCTAGCCATTTTAGCTCTGTAAACACCTGAGCTCAAGACCCTACTCTCTTCTAGCTCTGAATTACTGTGTGACAGAATACATTTTTTTTCTAATTTATGTATTCCTCAGCATTTTTTTTAATATTTGCTTTATGTGCTGTGTGCTGGTGAACTTCAGAACTGCAGATTGCTAGACACCATCTCACTTACCTGTTTGTTTTTTCTTTGGCCTAGGAACAATGATATTTCTCTCTTCTGGCTCTTTTAATTATGCAGTACATTATAACTAGCCATATTCACCCGTTTGTGTAACCGAACATGAGACTTGAATTCCTAGCCAACTATGTCTTTTTCCCTATAGTCAGCCTCTATGTCCCATGTGCCCAGGCTGTAACTGTTGTCTTATGCTGTACCTCTGTGAAGAGCCCTTTGTCAAGAGATCATCCTGTTTGTCTTTCTATGATGACTTACTTTATTTCACATTGAATTTCATTATTCAGAGTGAACTTTTTGGTTTGGATTTTTGAAATAGTGTCTTGTTTTGTATCCCATACTGGCCTGGATGGAACTCAGCATTTCTTCTGCCTCAGTCTCAGTACAAAGATTGCAGGTATATGCCACCAACCCCAAAACTATCTAAACGGTTATAAATAAAGATGATCTGTTTATCTATATTGCCTTCTGCTTAAGAAGAGAGATTGTTCTCTTCAGTTTGCTCTGAGTATGCTGCTACCAGGTGTAGAAAGTTGATAAAACAGGAACAGAAGGTTAAAGGGAGGAGTCTTACTACTTCATCCTCACTAGCTAAACCACTATGAGGTGGCTTTATGTAGCAATACACTTTCTCCCTCAATCTCTAGCTTTATTATAACGGGATATAGCTCTTTCGTAAGCAGTGATTTTCAACCTGTGAAGTGTGGCCCCTTTGAGGGTCAACCAACCTTTTTACAGGGGTCACATAGTAGTCTTACGTATTAGATTTTCATACTGCAGTTCATAACAGTAGCAAAATTACAGTTACAAAGTAGCAATGAAATTAATTTTATGATTAGGGGGCCACCACAACTTGAGGAACTGTATTAAAGGGTCAAAGCAGAGGCAGGAGGACATAGGTTTTTCTTGCCCAGGTAGTAAATGTGTAGTTCTTTTTTCTCACTCTGAATTTAGTATGACTAGCCTGCCCACCTCTTTCACCGCAATTATCCCTTGAGTTATAGAAGGTAAGGGCTGTGTATGTGATGGGAAGTGGGGAATAAAGGCTCTTGGCCAGGCCAGGTCTGTGAGGGATACTTTCTTCAGGTGCGGGGTTTTGGTCTTCTCTTGAACATTGCCTTTCTTTGAGCATTGGGCCTTTCAATCTGGACAAAATTGTTTGCATAGTACAAACTCCAATGGCAGTCAGTTAGAGCTAAAGTGAGTTTTTCTTCGCTTTTACCGTAGCCTAATGGTGCCCCCAGGTGCAGTGGTTAGGGGTCTTTGTCAGGAAATACAGACACAGAACAGAAAATGATGGTGGTGATTTGCCCAACAGGGTAGGGTTCTCTCCCCTTGCCGTCATAGTCTCATTCTACTGTTGGTAGACAGCCTTGTGCTGTGGTCATCTCTGAACACCTTCAGCTCCCCCTCTATCAATACCAAACAACCCTCTCAATGTGTTTCATAGCTTAGTAGCCTATCTTCAATTAAATACCCTTTGATTACCTGAGCCGTGACATCTAGGAGGCTACAGAAATAAAAATATGTCACAGACATCTTGTAAGAACAGCTAGAAGCCACACATAGTGATGTAGGCTTTTATTCTCAGCACTTGGGAGACAAACAAACAAGCAAAACCAGCCTGAGCAGCTACAAATCGTGGGTGGGTGTTCTGAAGTCCACAGTGACGAGAAGCTCAGAGCCATAGCTATTTATCTGCTCTTTGTAAGTATGGTTTTTTTCTAATTTGTTTTTGCATGAACACATCTAAAAGCATGTGTCTTAGGTGTACACTTGGCAGATATCCTGGGGGTGGGGGTTCAGCGGCATTAAGTCCTCCTGGAGATGGAGTTGTAAGAAGTTGTATCCTGCCTCATGTAAATGTTGTAAACCTGACAGAGCTCCCATGGAAGAACAATAATTACCCAATGAACTATCTCTCCAGCCCCTGGATATGTTTATCATCTTTCAAGTAAAGTTGGTAACTGTTTCTGAGACTACAAGAAAGATGGGAAGGATGCACAGTCTACCAGAACTCCAAGCACAGTACCCAAAATAGCACCACAGTCTAAGTGACTGTAGCCTAGCAGCCTTTTTACAACAAGTTTCTTTCTTTGGCTAGGGCTGTGCCACCCTTCTACTGGCTTTGGTTTCAGAGATTTGCTACCTGTAGCACCTTACACCAGAGCACAGGGTCTAAGAGGAGAGAAGACACACTTGAGCTGAGAGTGGAAGGTAGTTCTTTGCTCAACTGTTCCTGCCTATCTCTGTACTTCTAGTTTTTCTTACTACAGATAAATTGGTCTTGGACAAATTTAAGACTTACCTCTGAACATCTTGGAAGCAAACCAGGAATAGGTCAGGTCTGTAAGATGATAGTAGTACTTTGCAATAATGTACCCAGTCAACACCTTGAGTCTTCAAAATAATGCCTCACCTCCATCGTGTGCGGGATGGTGTTCTAGTGCCTTTGTTAGCTCAGTTGTTTCAGTGTATGCATGAACTCATGGGCATCCTAATGCAAGACAAGTATACATGTCAGCTTATAAAAGCAGTAGAGAAATTGGGCATGGTGACACATGCCTGTTATTTCCGAACTCAAGAGGCTGTGGCAGGAGCACTGAGTCGAGGTCAGCCTGGTCTGTAAAATAAGACACTTTTTAAAAAAAAAAAAAAAAATGAAATCGTGTAGAAAATTTCCTAAAAATGGAATCAAATAGGAAAAATACAATACATATGACAAAATACATTTGTATTTTAAAAAATGAAAATATAGTCAGTGAAAATGCTGATACCAGTACAACAGATATGTTAGTGTATTCATGAAGAAAAACACCCATTTTCAAAAGTATACATTTCTATAAATGCACACAGGAAAGAGACTTTAAAATATACACCAAAATATTGTGTTGTGATTGCTATAGTATATTTTCTCTTTGTGCTATTTCCCAAGCTTTAATTTCTATTTATACCATTTTAAACTTCTTCCTCATAGTGCTTTATGTTTTTCCAATTTGACATAAATATCTTTTATAATGAGAAATCATTTCTGGCTATAGTTGGTTGACTTTTATTTCTGGAGATAGTTGGCTGTGTTTCTGAAGAAATCCTCTGGCCCTTGGTATTGTCTGTGGAAACAAGTTGGTTGATAGACTTTTGCCGTGTCCTGCTGCCCTTATCTTCCCCGTCCCACAGTTTCCTCCTGATTTTATACAGCTGGGCAATTGTCCTTTCTGTCCCTGTTGTCTCCTCCTTGCTCATTTGTATTTCCTCATGAATGTACAGAATATCGCAATCCTCAGGATCTAGATCTAGAAATAAAAGATCTGCTAACAGTTCAAGCTCCCTTCCTGCATTCTTGTGGAAATGACTTCACCAGGATGCCCTGCCCAGGGCTAGGAAGTGTGAGCTAACATCCTCTTACAGTACACTTTGTATTGTGGCCTTTGTGTTCTTGACCTCTGCTCAAGTTGTGAGCTCAACAAAGTGGAAGTTTGGTATGTACTCCAAACTAGGACTTACCAGTTGTATTTTGGTGTGTGTGTGTGTGTGTGTGTGTGTGTGTGTGTGTGTGTGTGTGTGTGTGTGTATACACGTGTGCGCTGTCCTATGTCTATGTAGAGCAGGCTAGTTTTGAACTCACAAAGTGAGTTAGTTTGAACTCACAAAATTTAGTTAGTGTTTAGGGGTCTATAGAACCTCACTGGCAAACAACTCAAAAAGAGGTAATCCATTCTGATATTGAGGGTTTATTTGCTAACATGAGTGAGGCACCTGGTTGTCTGTATTGTTGAGGTGTCATTCCCTCATCCTTCCTTTTTGAATAACTCCATTTAAACTTTTTAATATGTACATTTATCTTAGAAAGCTTCTACAGTAGTAGGTTTCCATGTAACTTCTTGATGAAGCCATTAGTGTCCTCCCTCATATTCCCTCTTCTACCCTGCTTTCCACTCCTACCCCGTTTAATCCTTCTTGCCCCATTATTTTCTATTTCCTCTTCATACCATCTGTGTTCTGTCTCCCTTCTCTGAAAGTATCCTCTACCCCCATGACCCTTTAATAATTTGCAGAACTCTGTGGGCACTCCAGTTTATTAAACATGCATATGTAAAAATTCAAAACAAGAATCTGCATATTAGAGAGAATGTGCAGTGTTAGACTTTCTGGGTTACCTCTGTCAGAATGATTCCAGATCTTTCTGTTTACCAGGAAATTTTGAATTTCTATTTTCTTATTAGCTGAATGATGTTCCATTGTAAAAATCTAACACTTCATTGGGTGATAGATATCTGGATTGTTTCCATTTTCTGGCTATTGTGATTAGAGTTTCAGTGAATATAGATGATTTGGTCTCTGGATAGTAGGATATAGTCCTTTGGAGAGAGACAAAGTGTATAGTTATGTGGTAGGTCTGTCTTTAGCTTTTTGAGGAGCGTCTACGCTGATTTCCATAGTGACTGCACTAATTTGTGTTTCCACCATCAGTGAATATGCCTTTTCCCATATTCAGACCAACACTTGGTGTCATTTGTTCTTTTAGTCTTAGCCATTCAGATCAGGGTAAAGAGCAACTTCAAATAAATTTTAATTTACATTTCCTTGATGGCTACGGGTATTGAACATTTTAAAAAATATTTCTCAGCCATTAAATTTTATCTTTGGAGAGTTCTGATTAATTATATGCCCCACATTTTAATTGGATTGATTTATTAACATTTAGTTTTTTGAGTTCCTTGTGTATTGTAGATTAACCCTTTCTCAGAAGTATAGCTGGTAATTTTTCCCATTCTGTAGACTGCCTCTTCTCTTCAGTTATAGTTTAATTTGTGGAACAGAAGCATTTCTGTTTTATGGAGACCCACTTATTTGTTGCAGGTCTTGAAGCCAGTATTACCAGAATACTGTTTAGAATATCTTTTCTTAGTTGTGTAAGTTAAAGCATATTCCCTATTTTCTCCTCTCACAGACTCAGGGTATCATCAGGTCTTATGTTCAGGTCCTTGATCTATTTGAAGTTGAGTCCTATGCAAATCTGAAATGTTGACCTAGTTTTATTCCACAGATAACTAAACAGTTTTACTAGCACACTATTTGTTGATGCTGTCTTTTCTTCAATGTTTAGTTTTGGCCTGTTTATCAAAAATGAGGTGGCTATGTCAGTAATGGGCTTCAGTTCTATTGTCTGTTTTTATGCCAGTTGCTGATATTATTACTATAGCTTTGTAGAATAACTTGAAATCTGGGATGGTGATACCTCTGGCATTTTCATTGTTCAGGAATCTTTTGGCTGTTTTGAGTTTCTGTATTCTTTTGTGTTTCCATATTAACTTTAAGGTTGCTTTTTAAATTTCTGTGAAGAATTGCATTGGGTGAGTTTGTTTGTTTGTTTTGAGCTAAGGTTTCAAAATATAGCTCTGACTGACCTATAACTCGAGAGATCTTCTTGTTTTTGATGCTGGAGTGCTGTAATTAAAGGCCTGACCCTGAGCTGGAATTTTGAAGGAAATTGTATTGGATATGTAAATTGCTTTTAGTAGGATGACCATTTTCATAGTATTGAACCTACCAATCCATGAACATGGGAGGTCTTTCTCTCTTCTGATATCTTAAGTTTCTTTCTTTCAGTTTTCATTTACAAGTGTTTAAGAACAAGGTCCCTTCACTTGCTGGGCCCAGGACTTTGGCTCAGCTTCATTGGAGGCACCAAGAGTGTTTCCTTATGAATCTAGAACAACTGTAAGTGTAGAAAACTACAAGGCCTCCAATTCTTTGCTAGAGGGCTTTGTGAGTAGAAACCACAGGATAATACTTGCTCAGATGAAAAGCTGAATTTGCACTTTGTTGAGATAGTACCTTCTCCTTGCAGAAGCCCGTCCTTCATATCCTCTACAAGGAACTACGTGGTTAGTTGATGGACTAGTGTATGCCCATAAAGGGTTAGTCTTCAGAAAGGACAGCACAACATTTAGTGACAGTAGTTTATCACAAGTTTCTTTGTGTTCTCTGACAACCTTCTGGGTTCTGAGGCTGAAGGCTTGCCTGTTGTGACAAAAACTGAGGCTAAAGGCATGCAATGCAATTCAGAATATGCAGAAGCAAGACTGGACAAAACAGCATTCAGTATGGGAGGCTCATCTGTCTCCCTGAGTGTAGAAACTGCAAATGCTTCCTGGAGCTTCCTAAAACAGAAAGAAGCTCAGGCCTGTTTGCAGTACTGGCCAGAGGAACCAAGTGTCTTTCACTACACAGCAGTTTTGTTCCATATCACTTGGTCTGCTATTAGGGATATCAGTGTTCTTAGTAATAATTCATTCATGTAATATTGATCTATAAAAATCCATTTGGGTTCCAGGTAAATAATTCTCTTAATTACCTTAAAGTATTGGATACATATAATTTTCATAAGATATACCAATACTTCATTCAGGTAGTGAAAATCTGTCTTCAGTTGACTCCAGATACAGTTATTATGGTATTGTTTAAGTGACTGTGTATTGACCTCTGTTGATGAAGTTTAGATCTGCCATTTGTGCAGCTTCTTTACACTTTAGCTTGGTAAATGAGTAACTGGGAACCGTGGTTGGTAGGAGAATATGAGCATAGCAAAGAGGCTCATGTCTCTGCTACCTGCAGGGGTTGTTATGTATGCAAGCATATAACATTTTGACACATGTTTTGTTTTTACAGTGAGAGAAAAACGCAAGAGTCTCTTCATTAACCATGTAAGTAAAACTGCCTCCCCATGCTTTTCATAATGATTGCATAGTAGAATGTGTGGTAGGTAAAGATGCCCTGTGTGTTGTGTGGTACTTAAAAGCATGTGAGGGGGATGAAATAATGATTTGCTAGGCATTACTTGGGATTCACTTCCACTAGCATGTCTCCAGATACTCTAGGACTGCTCTGGAGGGGACATGCCTGTGGAAAGACCACAGCAATATTACACAGAGGCTTTTAATTTTGAACCTTTCATTTCTGCTCCTTCCCAAATTCCTGGGTTTTGTTGTTGTTGTTTGTATGTTTGCTTTGGTTTGGTTTTTGTAGTACAGTTCCTCTGAATAAATTAATTATTTCTCAAGAACAACTTTCTGCTTCTTCTTTCTCATCTACACAATGGATGTTTGTGGGACAGTTCCTCACAGTTTTGTTTGTATACTCAAGAACAATCTGTATGTATGGGGAGACTAAGTTTGGCCCTTTAATTTTAAAAGCATTTTCAAAATTTTCCTCTAGTGCCTTGGCATTCTGAGCAGTATATCTCCCCGTGGTGGCTGCACAGGATAGGAACAGGTATACTTACCTTCTCCAGCCTCTCCCCACCCCTACATGACAAACTGTCAACAGACAAGCTGTAATCACCCCTCCCGTTCTAATCATGTTTGTTCTTTAAACAAGAAAACTGCTTCCACAAGGTAAGGAACGATACAGTTAGGTAAACTGCCAAATTAAGTGTGCTATAAGCTCTCACACTGAAAACCACAGTGATGGGTCTGACTTTATAAAAGCTTGGCTCAGGATTCCTAGCCTGCATTTCGGAACTTATAGATCCTAATATGTGTAATGATAAAAGCTGTGTATTAAAGACTCTTAAGGCCATCAGAAGGTAAATGCTTGGGTCGTAGGAAACTGGCAATCCCTCTGCAGCAGTGACAGCTACTACTTGTATTTCACTTTCTAGAGGTCAGAGGCTCTCTAATTCCTATGGGCTAATTTTTTTTTTGCTTGTGTTATTTGAGGGTGCATGGTGTGTGTGTGTGTGTGTGTGTGTGTGTGTGTGTGTATGTGTGTACGCGTGTGTGTCTGTCTGTCTGTCTGAGTTAGAAGGTATATACCTGAATCTAAAAAAGACAGGGATTGAAGATAAGTTCTCTTTCTTGTTATTTACCTGTGGTATGTACTTGGCTGTATACCCTATGTTAACATTTACTCTCATGAGGGAAGAGCTAAAATTGCCACCAGATCCCGATCCAATTTAAGGGCATGTGAAAAGAGAAGGGGTTTGATTGTCCAGGCTACTCCTGACAATAGTTAATAGGATAGGTGAGATCTCACAGTTCCAGTCTCTATATTTGTTTTCATATGTTCTTCAGTCTGACCTTACCTACATCCTATGTAGTCTTGGCACATGTCTCCTACTAAATCAGTAACCATGTACTAGCATGTAGATATGGATACTAGGCTGTGCATCCTAACTCATGCTTCCCTGAGTGTTTACCTGCTGTCATACAGTGGAGTCAGACAGATGTTGTTTTCTTACATGTACTTGTTTCTGGATAAAGATAGTTGTGTACTAAGTTTCTTTGTAACAGGTGACCCTGGAACTTGTAATCTTTCACACTGTTCACAGACTTGCCTGCAAATGAGCATTTGAGTTCTGCTTCAACTAGAAAAAGCCAAGTGCTATTCAGCCACATAAGGCATAGTCAAAGTGAGACTATCTGCAGACTGGATTAAGTCAGAACAACAATTGTGAGTTTCACAGCTTCTCACATAAAAGTTAAAAGAAGTAGAAGGGGAGCTGGAGCGGGCTGGAGAGATGGCTCAGTGGGTAAGAGCACTGAATGCTCTTCCAAAGGTCCTGAGTTCAAATTCCAGCAACCACATGGTGGCTCACAACCACCCCTAATAAGATCTGACACCCTCTTCTGATGTCTCTAAAGACAGTACATTGTGCTTTCATATAATAATAAATACAACTTTGAAAACAAAAAAAGGTGTGTGTGTGGGAGCTGGAGAAATGGTTCCACAGTTGGGGGTGCTTGTTTTCAGAGAATGTGAGTTCAGTTCCCAGAACCATGTAGGGAGGCTTACAACCTCCTATAGCTCTAGGGGATCTGACATCCTCTTCTAGCATCTTCGGGGATATACATATACATAAATACACACATGTACATGAAAATAATAAGAGCCAAAAAACAAAACAAAACAAAACAGTAGGAGGAGGGTTGGAAACACTGACAGTCCGTTGGACCATACACTTAACCACCCTGACTTGGACAGTGTCCACATCCTTCTGCTATTGAACAACTGAGGCATAAAGAAACATGTAGCAGATGTGCAGCTGGTTCTTCGTGCAGGTCCCCCAACAACTGGAGACAGGGCTATCTCTATATCTGTTCCCTGCCTGTGGATCCTGTTTCCCTATCTAGGCCACCATGTCTGACCTCTGTGGAAGAGATGTGTCTAGTCCTGCAGTAAGTTCATGTGCCTGTGGAGGGGGGGCAGTGACAAGATAACCAGAAGAGGTCTCTCCCTTCTCAGAGAAGAAGGCAAGGGATTCTGAAGAACCTGTGTAGTGCGTATTGCTCAGGCAATCTGTAAAGAGGGTGTTATTATTCAAGAAACATGAAAGCAATGACTGTCTTTGAGGAGAAACGTCAGAGTTCTCTCTGCTTCCAGTTAAATAATAGCAGCTATAGCTGCATTGTTTACTCTTCTCATTGCTGTGATCAAATACTTGACAAAAACCACTTGAGGGAAGAAAGATTAATTTTGTTTCACAGTTTGAGGGGTAGAGTCCATCATGGTGGGAAGCCCGTGGTAGCAGGAACATGGAACAGCTGGTTGAAGTCAGAGGATGCAGTTAGAGATCAAGGCTGGCACTAAGCTCCCTTTCTCTCTTTTATGTAGCCTGCGGCTCTATCCCATGAAAGTGTGCCACCCACATTTAAAGTCTCCTTCAGTTACCTCAGTCTGGAAAATCTCACAGCCACGCCCAGAGGCTTGTTTCCTAAGTGATCTTCGATCTTATCCAGTTGAAAAATCTCTGTTAATGGCCATAGCCTCTGGGGCAGTGACTTCCTCCAGATGGAAATGTTCCTCTGGCTCCCAGTAGGACACACACCAGGTAGAAAGAAGCCTTGACCTGTCTCTTGTGAGAAATGAGTCATAGGCTAGAGAAGGAACCAAAAGGGTTTAAGGGATTAAAGTGTCACTCCTCAAGATTTCTAACATAGGAATAAAATGGTTTGGGAGTACCAACAGCAGCAAAACCAAGTACTTAGATTAATATTCTAGTCATTACATGTTCTAAATGTAATTAGAATGGACAAAGAAAATGTTACGTTATGAAAATGTTTAAAACCTTGTATAATGGTCTTTATTTAAAATTTGACTTTTTAAAAATAAATTTGCTCAAGTTTTGCTTTTGTTTTTCTTGAAAGTCAGATGCTTAACTAAAATGTGAAAATCTCTGATTATAAATTACAATGTTGCAGATAATTGTAGTTAAGAATCTTCCCAAACTATAGGGAAAACTGAATTTGCTTTATTTTTCTATGACCTCCTGCCTTCTACTGACAGCATATGGAATATGAATCTTTCTATGTCATTTAATGAAGTTTGGGGATGGTGGGAAGAAGACATTCCAAGACAGGACCGGGGTGGAGTGGCTGGTCTTTTTCATGCTCTTTTCACTGCAGATATGTTTTGAAACCAGGAAGCCAACCAGGAAATACTCTGTAGTGTCATGCTCTTCAAAAAATTTAGAGGAGGTGGCTCACTGTTGAGATAGATGATTGTTCTAAAAACTTCATAAGGAAATAATGCAAGTAGAAATCCATGTGTCGATAATGTTTTACTACTATGACCTAGAGCCAAAAGAATTTTGGAGCTACTGTGGCAGTCTTGAAAACTTTTTGCAGTATTAGACTCCCTGGCTTCTCAACTGGGTCATGATGGCTGTCCTATCTGACTCATGGGAAGCAGTGAAGGGAAGGTGATATGGAGACTGATGCACATACATGTAGGCAGGGTAGTACAGCTCATGCATCGGTGTGCTCTAGTCTTCCAGGTTCTGTATTAATAGCTAATGGCATTGTTTTAGTATTTGAGTATAATTCAGGAAACTTTTTTTATGTAATTATTAAGAACAGGATTTCCAAGTGGCCATATATTGTGTTCATCTCGTTTTAAGAACACTGGTTTCAGTAGTTTTTGTTTTGTTTTTAATGCAGTACAGCTCTGAATTGATTGTTTCTTGTGAGCTATGAATGATCAAAAAAGAATTCATTAAAAAATGGAATCTTTGCTAGTGTCAGTCTGTATCTCAAGTTATGGAAGTAAAAGAGGAAGTGGAACAGTCTGGAATATGATGTTTTTAAAATTCTGAACTTTGCTTCTAAGAGACTTATTCTTATTGGAGGAGAAATTTGTCAGACAGCTAGTGTGCTTGGTATCAATATAGTATTCTTGGGGAATGCTAAAAAAGACTCGGTAAAATTTAAGTTATATAAAGATTTTAGATAGGATGAAGGAATTGGACTTTGAAGAAGTTTCAAGTTGAGAGAAAAATTACAAAGTTAAAAAAAAAAAAGATGGAATGCTACTAAGCTCTCTTTGCAAATTCAGCAATACCTTACCACAGACGACGCATCCAAAATGGAAAGTTATTGTACAGTCTTCTTGATGGATATATACGTGCAATAATTCTTAGTAAAATACTTGGAAACTGAATTCAAAACCACATAAAATACACCCTGATCAAGTGGGCTTCATTCCAGAGATTCAGGAATGGGGACTTGAGATGATTCATGGTCCTCTCAGTAGCTGTAGAATGGTTGGTTGGTGGGTTGGTTGGTTGGTGAGTTGTTTTACAAAACCTAACATCCTTCATGATAAAAGCCCTAAGGGAAAAGATTATTTTAGTATGATTTATTTAAACAAACAAACAAACAAATAAACATATACATGAATCTATGCCTAAATGGGGAAAAGCAAAGCATATCTACTCAAATGAGGATCAAGATAAAAGGTGTCCACTGTCTCTAGGGTTTTGTTTGTTTTAACACAGTCCTTGAGATCTTAGCTACAACAATGAGACAAGAGAAAGAAATGAAAAGAATAAAGTAAGAGTATCCCTACTTACAAGTAGAAATTTATACACAGGAGACCTTAAAGACAATCATCAAATTCTTAAGGCAGATGAACATTTTCAGCAGGGTAGTAGTATACAAAATTACTGTTTAAAAAAAAATCAAGAGCCTTCCTATATTCTAATAACAAACATTGGTGTAAATAGTAAATTATTTTGTACTATGGGCATTGTGTAGAAACCTTGACTTGTTTCAGCATTAGCTTTACAGTGACCTTCTTTAACATTCATAATTTACTTTGTAAAATATGCATTCTTTGAAAGAAAAATGCTCATACTGCATTGGAAATAATCCATCCTGAGCAAATAATTCTTCCTGAATTAGTCTTTTAATTCTTCCTGAATAGTCTTTTGCCTGGCTCCTCTACTAGATACCACTAGTTGGAGATTATCTTGTTACTGAGACAGCTGTTACTGGGATTCTCAGCTGTCTGTCCCATTAAGCCTCTTTTCAAGTAAAATACTGTCTTGAGCATTTTCTTTTGTGATCTAGAATGTCCGTAGATATCCCCCATTGAAGGCATTTCTAACATTTTAAAAAACATAGTTCTATGCAAAGGAGCAGAGCCTTCTATACACTATTCCTCCCCTGACACTTCCAAATTAACTCCCGCATACCTCATAGTGGCCTTATGAGGCCAGGTCTACTATTCTAACTGTCCCACAGATAAGTAAATTCACCTAAGAGCTCCTTCAAAGTAACCTAGCAGACCGGCAGTTATCTGACTCATGTTACACTTACTATGTCCCTCTTATTTTTTTAAACATTTATATTATTACTATTCTTGAGCTTTTTATGCATGGTCATGTATTTGGATCATATTCTCTCCCCGCCCCCCACTACTCTTCAACTTTGTCCTTTTGATTCTCTGTCTGTCTGTCTGTCACACACACACACACACACACACACACACACACACACATGCATAAAGAGGCAAAGAGAGGCACAGAGAGAAACACACTTATATATAAATGCAACCTGATAAATCTAGTGTGCTCATATGTATGTGTGTTTAGGAATGCCCACTTGGGATTGGGTAGCCTGTCATGGAGCTCATCCCTGGAAAAGATCAACTTTCTCATTGAGCAGCCATTGCCTGCCTATAGAGCTTTTTATTGTGGGTAGGACCTTGTGAGAGTTCTCCCTTCTACCTCGGATATCAGCTAGGTGTACAAAGTCTTCTTTAGGTGGCTATATTGTTAAGATTTCATGGGTGCAGCTCTGCATCATATATAGAAAACTATTTCTCAGTAGATTACCTGGTCACCTGACTTGTATATGTATAGTCTTTCTTCTCAGAGCATCTTCCATGATGTTTCCTGAACCTTGGGTGTAGGGGTGTGTTGCAATGTATCAACTGGGGATGGACACCCCACATTTAGTAGTTCTTTGAGTTTTGACCAGGTGTGAATTTCTATGATGGTCCCCATCTGCTACAAAAACAAGTTTCTTTGATGATCAACAAGAGTTAAACGTATCTGTGGATATAAGGATAAACATTTAGACTGGTGTTGGAGATTATACTAGTTTAGGGTTCAGTGCCTCACCATCCACAGGTAGTTGATTAGGCTGTAGTATGAATTCTATCCTTTTGAATGGGCCTTCAATCCAGTGAGGTTGCTGTTGGCTACCTTCCAGATAAAAGTACCACTGTTGCAACCTTGGATATGTTTTACTATGCTGGTCATTGTTGTGGTTTATAGCCCGTGTCTGCTATGCCTCTTACGACCATCTTTTTACCAGCAGAATGCAGTGTGCAGGACGAGAAGAGTCTCTGTCACACATGTATAAGCATACTGTTTGTCTGTCTGTTTGTTTTCATAATCATAGAAAAATAATTAAACGAATGGCTGAAGCTAAGAACTATCTAGCATACTGAATGGCATTTTAAATGTTGATGAAGTCCAAGTGAGTATCCTGTGACTGGTGTGAACACAATTAGTTCTTTGGTTCCATCAGAAACAGCTGTCCATGTTGTGGCATTGTGGTTAGGTGTTGGTCCTTGGTATTCCTACCCTCCTGCTGTGCTCTTAAAGGGATAGCTCAATACAGTCTCTCCCAAAAGCTCTCCTGATAGGTTTCTGCTTTCAGCATGCTAGTGCTATGAGATTTTAGGTTAAACACAGCTTGACTCTTAGAATTTCAGCTACTGACTTGAGGCCATTTGCACCTATATTGATGAGACACTGAAGCTGAAATTTGATTGTAGAGGGACTAGTTATAGAAAACATTGGTTTGGGAATGGAATTGTTATCTTAGAAAGGATTTCAGCCCTAAGTTTTGGAATGTAATAATACAGAGGTGGGCCACCTACAGGCCAGTATTGATGCCTTGGTAAAAGATTAAGCTGACCTTTGACCCCTTGGTTTGCATACATGGCACATATGTTCTTACCCACAAACTCAGTGATAGATGAAGGGGGTGGTCAAGCTGTATTCTTTGCTGCAGTGTAGCACAGTGCCCCACAGCTACAGTTTTGGCACTTTATGTATCACAGTTTAATATTCAGGGAATTATGTAAGGAAAGAGTTGAAACCCCACAACATCTAGAAGTAAAATACTGTTGTCTTTTTGTTTTGTTTGAATTACTAATATTATAACATACCTCTAAAATACTTACTAGCATGGTAACTGATGGCTGAATTTTTATGTCAGAATCTGTTGATTTAGTGGAAACACTAGGTTTGTACTTGCAACTTGCAGATGTCATAACCAAGGCTTTTTTCATTTCTTATATTTCCTTTTTTAAATTTTTTATTAGACATTTTCTTTATTTACATTTCAAATGTTATCCCCTTTCCTAGTTTCCCCTCTTAAAATCACCTATTCCCTCCCATCTTCCCCTGCTTCCCAACCCACCCACTCCTCTTCCTGGCCCTGGCATTCCTCTATATTGGGGCGTAGAACCTTCACAGGACCAAGGGTCTCTCTTCCCATTGATGACTGAATAGGCCATCCTCTGCTACATTTACAGCTAGAGCCACAAGTTCCACAATGTGGTTTTTTTGTTTGTTTGTTAAGGAGCTCTAGGGGTACTGGTTTAGTTCATATTGATGTTCCTCCTATGGGGGTTCCAGACCCCTTCAGCTCCCTGGGTACTTTCTCTAGCTCCTTCTTTGGGGGCCTAGTGCTCCGTACAATGGATGACTGTGGGCATCCACTTCTGTATTTGCCGGGCACTGGCTGAGGCCCTCAGGAGACAGCTATATCAGGCTCCTGTCAGCAGGCTCTTGTTGGAATCTGCTTAGTATCTGGGTTTGGTGGTTGTTTATAGGATGGATCCCCAAGTGGGGCAGTCTCTGGATGGTCATTCCTTCAGTCTCTGCTCCAAACTTTGTCTCTGTAACTCCTTCCATGG
Organism: Mus pahari; assembly: GCF_900095145.1. NCBI lineage: Eukaryota > Metazoa > Chordata > Mammalia > Rodentia > Muridae > Mus > Mus pahari. The sequence goes on along the minus strand of NC_034604.1, from coordinate 5,614,490 downwards.
TTATTTTGTTCCCACTTCTAAGAAAGATTCTGAGTTTCTAGGTTAATATCCACTTATTAGTAAGTGCATATCACGTGTGTTCTTTTGTGATTTGATTACGTCACTCAAGATGACATCCTCCAGATCCATCCCATTTGTCTAGCAAGATTCTGCTGAAGGGACCCTGATATAGCGGCCTCTTGTGAGGCTATGCCAGTGCCTGGCAAACACAGAAGTGGATGCTCACAGTCAGCTATTGGATGGAACACAGGGCCCCCAATGGAGGAGCTAGAGAAAGTACCCAAGGAACTGAAGGGGGCTGCAACCCTGTAGGTGCAACAACAATATGAACTAACTAGTACCCCCTGAGCTTGAGTCTCTAGCTGCATATGTAGCAGAAGATGGCCTAATCAGCCATCATTGGGAAGAGAGGCCCCTTGGTCTTGTAAACTTTATATGACCCAGCACAGGGGAAGGCCAGGGCCAAGTAGTGAGAGTGGGTGGGTAGGGAAACAGGGTGGTGGTGGGGGAGGGTATAGGGAACTTTCAGGATAGCATTTGAAATGTAAATAAAGAAAATAATAATAAATAAATAAAAAAATGAATTTCATAAATTCATTGTTTTTAATAGCTGAGTAGTAAGTACTCCATTGTGTAAATGTACCACATTTTCTGTATCCATTCCTCCAGTGAGGGACATCTGCGTTTGGTCCAGCTTCTGGGTATTATAAATAAGGCTGTTATGAGCATAGTGGAGCATGTGTCCTTATTGCATGTTGGAGCATCTTGTGGGTATATGCCCAGGAGTGGTATTGCTGGATCTTCCAGTAGTACTATGTCCAATTTTCTGAGCAACCGCCAAACTGATTTCCAGAGTGGTTGGACCAGTTTGCAGTCTCACCAAAAATGGATGAGTGTTCCTCTCTCTCCACAACCTTGCCAGCATCTGCTGTCACCTGAGTTTTTTTTATCTTAGCCATTCTGACTGGTGTGAGGTGGAATCTCAGGGTTGTTTTGATTTACATTTCCATGATGACTAAGGATGTTGAACTTTTTTTTTTTTTTTTTAGGTGCTTCTCAGCCATTTGGTATTCCTCAGTTGAGAATTCTTTGTTTAGCTCTTACTCCATTTTTTAATAGGGCTATTTGGTTCTCTGGTGTCTAACTTCTTGCGTTCTTTGTACATATTGGATATTAGCCGCCTATTGAATTTAGGATTGGTAAAGATCTTTTCCCAATCTGTTGATTACCTTTGGTCTTATTGACAGTGTCCTTTGCCTCACAGAAGCTTTGCAATTTTATGAAGTCCCATTTGTTGATTCTTGATCTTACAACACAGGCCACTGCTGTTCTGTTCATGAATCTTTCCTCTGTGCCCATATCTTCGAGGCTTTTCTCTACTTTCTCCTCTATAAGTTTTAGTGTCTCTGGTTTTATGTGGAGTTCTTTGATCCTCTTAGACTTGAGCTTTGTACAAGGAGATAGGAATGGATCAATTCGCATTCTTCTACATGCTAACCACAAGTTGAGCCAGCACCATTTGTTNAAGATGCTGTCTTCCTTCCACTGGATGGTTTTAGCTCCTTCATCAAAGATCAAGTGACCATAGGTGTGTGGGTTCACTTCTGGGTCAATTCTGTTCCATTGATCTACCTGTCTGTCACTGTACCAGTACCATGCAGTTTTTATCACAGTTGCTTTGTAGTACAGCTTGAGGTCAGGGATGGTGATTCCCCCAGAGGTTCTTTTATTGTTGAGAATAGTTTTTGCTATCCTAGGATTTTTGTTATTCCAGATGAATTTACAAATTGCCCTTTCTAACTCTGTGAAGAATTGAGTTGGAATTTTGATGGGGATTGCATTGAATCTATTGATTGCTTTTGGCAGGTAGCCATTTTTATGCTCATGGATCCTGCCAATCCATGAGAATGGGAGATCTTTCTATCTTCTGAGATCTCCATTGATTTCTTTCTTCAGAGACTTGAAGTACTTATCATATAGATATTTCACTTTCTTATTTAGAGTCACACCAAGGTATTTTATATTATTTGTTACTATTTTAAATGGTGTTATTTCCTTAATTTCTTTCTCAGCCTGTTTATCCTTTGTGTAGAGAAAGGCCACTGATTTGTTTGAGTTAATTTTATATCCAGCTACTGCACTGAAGTTGTTTATCAGGTTTAGGAGTTCTCTGGTGGAATTTTTGGGGTCACTTATATATACTATCATATCATCTGCAAATAGTGATATTTTGACTTCTTCCTTTCCAATATGTATCCCTTTGACCTCTTTTATTGTCTACTTGTTTTGGCTATGACTTCAAGTACTATATTGATTAGGTAGGGAGAGAGTGGGCAGCCTTCTCTAGTGCCTGATTTTAGTGGGATGGCTTCCAGTTTCTCTCCATTTAGTTTGATGTTGGCTATTGGTTTGCACTAAACCCATCTAATCCTGGGCTTTATTTGGTTGGGAGACTATTTATTAATGACAGCTTCTATATTTTTAGGTGAAATGGGACTGTTTAGATTGTTAATCTGATCCTGATATAACTTTGGTACCTGGTATCTGTCTTGAAAATCATACAGTTTATCCAGGTTTTCCAATTTTGTTGAATATAGCCTTTTGTAGTAGGATCTGATGTTTGTTTGGATTTCCTCAGATTCTGTTCTTATATCTCCCTTTTCATTTCTGATTTTGTTAATTAGGATACTGTCCTTATGCCCTCTAGTTAGTCTGGCTAAGGGTTTATCTATCTTTTTGATTTTCTCAAAGAACCAGATCCTGGTTTGGTTGATTTGTTGAATAGTTCTTTTTGTTTCTACTTGGTTGATTTCAGCCCTGAGTTTGATTATTTCCTGCTGTCTACTCCTCTTGGGTGATTTTCCTTCTTTTTAGTCTAGAGCTTTAAGGTGTGCTGTCAGGCTGCTGGTGTATGCTCCCTCCAGCTTCTTTTTGGCAGCACTGAGTTTTCTGCTTAGGACTGCTNTCATTGTGTCCCATAAGTTTGGGTATGTTGTGGCTTCATTTTCATTAAACTCTAAAAATTTCTTTATTTATTTCATCCTTGACCAAGTTATCATCAAGTAGAGTGTTGTTCAGCTTCCATGTGTATGTGGGTTTTCTATTACTTATGTTGTTATTGAAGATGAGCCTTAGTCATCAGTGATCTGATAAGTTGCATGGTATTATTTCAGTATTTGTGTATCTGCTGAGGCCTATTTAGTGACCGATTATATGCTCAATTTTGGAAAAGGTACCATGAGATGCTGTGAAGAAGGTATATCCTTTTGTTTTGGGATTAAATGTTCTATGGATATCTGTTAAATCCATTTGCTTCATAACTTCTGTTAGTTTCACTGTGTCTCTGTTTAGTTTCTTTTTCCAGGATCTGTCCATTGATGAGAGTGGGGTGTTGAAGTCTTCCATTATTATTGTGTGAGGTGCAATGTGTGCTTTGAACTTTACTATAGTTTCTTTAATGAATGTGGATGCCCTTGCATTTGGAGCATAGATGTTCAGAATTGAGAGTTCACCTTGGTAAATTTTACCTTTAATGAATAAGAAGTGTCCCTCCTTATCTATTTGGTAACTTTGTTTGTAAGTCGATTTTATTTGATATTAGAATGCCTACTCCAGCTTGTTTCTTGGGACCATTTGCTTTGAAAATTGTTTTCTAGCCTTTAACACTAAGGTAGTGTCTGTCTTTGTCCCTGAGGTGGTTTTCCTGTATTTAGCAAAAAGTTGGGTCCTGTTTACATAACCAGTCTGTTAGTCTGTGTTTTTTTACTGGAGAATTGAGTCCATTGCTATTAAGAGATATTAAGGAAAAGTCATTGTTGCTTCCTGGTATTTTTGTTGTTAGCATTGTAATTCTGTTCATGTGGCTATCTTCTTTAGGTTTGTTGAAAAATTATTTTCTTGCTTTTTCTTGAGCTTAGTTTCCCTGATTGTGTTGAAATTTCCCCTTTATTTTTTGAAGGGCTGGATTTGCCTAAAGATATTGTGTAAATTTGGTTTTGTCATTGAATACCTTAGTTTCTCCATCTATAGTAATTGAGAGTTCTGCTGCTTATAGTAGCCTGGGCTGGTATTTGTGTTCTCTTAGGGTCTATATTATATCTGCCCAGGATCTTCTGTCTTTCATAGTCTCTGGGGAGAAGTCAAGTGTAATTTGGATAGGACTGCCTTTATATGTTACTTGACCTTTTTCCCTTACTGATTTTAATATTCTTTCTTTGTTTTGTGCATTTAGTATTTTGATTATTATGCGGTGGGAGGAATTTCTTTTCTGGTCAAACTATTTGGAATTCTGTAGGCTTCTTGTTTGTCCATGGGCATCTCCTTCTTTAGGTTGCGGACGGTTCCTTATATAATTTTGTTGAAGATATGTACTGGCCCTTTAAGTTGGAAATCTTCCTTCTCATCTATACCTATTATTCTTAGTTTTGGTCTTCTCATTGTGTCCTGGATTCCCTGGATGTTTTGTGTTAAGATCTTTTTGCATTTCTCATTTTCTTTGATTGTTGTGTCAATGTTTCTATGGTATCTTCTGCACCTGAGATTCTCTCTTCTATCTCTTGTATTCTATTGGTTATGCTTGTATCAATGGTTCCTGACTTCTTGTCTAGGTTTTCTATTTTCAGAATGGTCTCCCTTTGTGATTTCTTTATTGTTTCTACTTCCATTTTCATATCCTGGATGGTTTTGTTCTATTCTTTCATTTGATTGGATGTGTTCACTTGTATTTCTTTTAGGAGTTATTTATCTCCTTCTTATAGCCCTTATTATCATCATCATGAGAAGTCACGTTAGATCCATATCTTGTTTTTTCTGGTGCGATGGTGTATCAGGACTTGCTGTGGTGGGAGAATCTGGTTTTGATGAAGCCAAGTAACTTTGGTTTCTGTTGCTTCTGTTCTTAAGCTTGTCTCCTGCCATCTGATTATCTCAAGTGCTTGCTGCCATCAATATATCTTATTGGAGCCTCTTCTTCCTGTAATCCCAGTTGATTCAGGACTCCTCAGAGTCCAGATTTCTCTGTGATCCTGTGATTCTGGGGTCCTATGAACCTGAGATTCTGGGTGTGTCAGAGTTCTTGGCAGTCAAGCTTCCTCTGACCCCGTGAGATCCTGGTGTGACCAAGCTCCTGGAATCCTGGGATCCTGGAATCCTAAGATCCTGGGCATGTTACAGCACCTGGAAGTGGTATCTCTTTTGGGTACTGTGGGACTGTCAGCTGTGTTCAAAACCACGGTAGACCAGCGCCGACCAGAAGGAACCCAAGCTGCTGGTCAGGCAGGGCTCCTGTTTCCTTGCTCCTGCTTTCTCAGGCCCCTCACAATTGTTTTAGAATAGATGTTGCATTCCACTCACCCATGACCCTACGATCCTGGGCATGCTAGGGGGCCTGAGGAGTGGAGAGTCTTCTGGGGACCATGGGACTGTCCGCTGAGTTCATGCTCAAGGTGGCCCGGAGCTGGCGCCGACTGGAAGGGATCAGAGCCCCTGGTCTGGCAGGTTTCCTGTGCCCCTGCTCCTGCTGGCACAGGCCCACCACAATTGTTTTGGAATAGATGTTGTGTTCCACTCAGCTGTGATCCCAAGATCCTGGGTATGCTATGGCGCCTGCGGCATGGAGAGTCCTCTGGGGTCCGTGGGACTGTCTGCCCTATATTTCTTAATATTACTTGATTTTAGTGCCATTGCTATGAGAGCATTACTTTAAATGGCATCCCAAGATAATGTAAGGAAAATGCTGGGGTCCTGGTTATTCAATCAACCTGAAATGCCATGATAAACTTAATATTGAAATCCTTCACTGAACTTGACTTGCTCTCTCCATACTCCTTCCACACACAAGTACCTAGTAGTGAGTGAGCTTGAGCTGGAGGCTCCAGAGCATCACCTGGTGGTCTGAGGCTGGTGCTTCTGCCCTGTCAGCTGCTCACAGAGCACTCCACAGTAGTGCCACTAGTGCTGCCTTCTAGTCCTGTTTTATGGAACCAGACACCTAAAATACTAACCAGTAAGTATTTGCAAGAGAAGTTTGTGGGTTTTGCAGTTTTTTCATGCCTCTCTTGGGTTGCAGATGTTTATAGTTTCACTTCAGAGGAAACCTACAGATAAGAAGCAGATGTGAACATGCTGAGCAGACATCTGGGCCTTAGGTCAGGTACTTTGTATCCCAGGAGTTTTGCTGAAAGTAGACAAATAAGACAGGTGATTCTGTGATGTATAAAGAATTTGGTTTTTGTAGCTGAAAGTGACATCTGCCTGCCAAAATGTATCAGTCAATAATGAGATTTGTTTGCATGGTTTGATTTTTTTTTTTCCATTCTAACCCAGAATTACCCAGACGGAAGTCTACTAACCCTGTTTCCCAAGCATTTGACAAATGTCTCCTTAGCATTCAGGTGGCTGTTATGGCTGTAAAGTTCATGTTGCCTATCAGAAGCTGGCCTTGCTTAAGTTGTACATAGAACCGGAACTTGTGCAGTTACTAAAAAATGACAATCATAGGGCACCTGCTGCCTAAAGGCCATTCCTACAAAAGCCCAGGCTTCCGCTTCAGAGAGCAGTGTGTCTTAATAGAGAAGGCTGACTGGGGGTGACGTACTTAACATTTATAAATGTTATGAGAAGAAGTACTTCTATTTATACATTTGTGTGAATTTAAGCGTATTAGCCAAGAGGTTTTTAATTGATCAGGGCTTGAGAAATGGTTACAGTGGATTCTCAACTTAATTTTAATGCATAAAAAGAAGCCACCTTAGTCCACTGCATGCTGCAGTCTTCCTGTGATCCCCATAAAGAAGATGGGTACTAGGGGAGATAGCACCTTAGCATGGAAGAACAAGATACATTCCAGTGTGACCCAGTGTTCTGCTCTGTTAGCAGTTGTGGCAGAGCTCTTGCTAAGACATGTTTCCTTTGTGTCTGATCTCAGATAAAGGGGCAGTGTTGTATCTTGATTAGGGTTTCTATTAATGTGATAAAATACCATGACCAAAAGCAGTTTGGGGAGGAAAGGGTTTATTTTAGCTTGCTTAAATGTCCCAATCATAATCTCTCTGTAGGAAATTCAGCGCAGGAACCAGAGGCCATGGAGAAACACTACTTACAGACTTGCTCCTCGTGGTGTACTTGGTGTGCTTTCTTCTAGCGCCCAGGACCAACAACTCAGGGGTAGCCCTGCAGTTTGCTGGATCCTCCCACACTGACACTAACTAAGAAAATGCCCAAACTCATACATTCCCATAGACCAGTCTGCTAGGGGCACTTCCTCAGCTGAGATTCCTTCCTTCTAAATGACTCCAGCTTGTATCAGATTCACAAACACTAGATGGCAATGGCTGCTTGGTGGAACTTTAAGTCTTGTGTAACTATGATCATCTTGTTTTCTAGCATCCTCCAGGGCAGACATCGAGGAAATACAGCTCCTGCTCCACCATCTTCCTAGATGACAGCACAGTCAGTCAGCCAAACCTCAAGTATACCATCAAATGGTGGGTATGCAGACTACTTCTTTGTTTTTGAGTTTGAGAGGGTTGTTTGTTTTTGTGGTGGTTTTTTTTTTTTTTTTTTTTTTTTTTTTTTTTTTTTAATTTTTTTTTCTATTGTTATATCTGAGAAAACGTTTCTTGGCTTAGTCCTGAGCTTAAAAATACACCCAAATGTGAGAAATAGAACAGAATGAATTTTTGAGTGGCTTTTTTTTTTTTAGAAGGTCTCTCTAGTTTTGGCTATCCTGGAACTACCTATAGACCAGGCTAGCCTTGAACTCACAGATCTTCCTTCCTCTGTCTCCTAAGTTCTGGGATTAAAAGCATGGGCTACAATGTCTGGCAAGATAATTTTTAAAGGTTATTTTTGTTTTATGTATTATGGGTATTTTGCCTGCATGTGTGTTTGTGCATTATGTGCCCTTGGAGGCTAGAAGAGGGCCTAGGGTCCACTGGGACTGGAGTTACAGAGTGTTGTGAGCTGCCATGTGACTGCTTGGAATTGAACCCTGGGCCATCTGTGTAGGAGTAGCCTGTGCTTGTAACCTTTGAGCCATTTCTTCAGATGTGTTCACTGTGGCCCCAGAGTGTCCAGACTTCTGAATGTCACTGGCGCCAAGCTGTTTATTGAGTGTGAGGGTCACTGACACTTGGAGATTGTTTATTAAAAGTGATGGGTTATTTAGAATACTTGGGCATGTTTATCATATATATTGAGAGACTAGCATTTCACCTTATTTTAAATATTGATGACCTAAAAGTATGCCCATTGGTTTGTGTGTATACATGTGCAATTTTGCCCTTTCATTTGTGATTGAAGCTATTTCTGCACAGTGCCAATAGTATTTTGACTAGTAAATGAAATGATACCCCCCCAGTCCCAGATAGGGACTTGAGCTAATTAATGCCTAGAGTGGGATGGCCTAACCAGGGGCCTCAGGTCCTTGTCTTAAAATGGGCTTCGAGGGAAGGAGAGGGAGGCTTTGGGTCACAGCTTTCTTTCTTTCTTTCTTTCTTTCTTTCTTTCTTTCTTTCTTTCTTTCTTTCTTTCTTTCTTTCTTTCTTTCTTTCTTTCTTTCTTTT
>NC_034604.1:5602543-5604913 GCF_900095145.1 Mus pahari | reverse complement strand
AGGGGGAGGAGGTTTTCGGAGGGGAAACCAGGAAAAGGGATAACATTTGAAATGTAAATAAAGAAAATATCTAATAAAAAATAGAATATTGGGACTATGATAGGGGTATGAATATATGGGAAGATATTCTGAAAACAGTATTACCTTAACTCTGAAGCCATTTTACCTTAGTCATAGACCCCTCATCAGCTCAGATCTTTTTAGTGATTTAGGAGGAAAGGTCTGTTATTTGCTCTTGGTCCTGTGCCAGGGTCTGTTCTAGTTCAGTCTCAGTAGATACAGTACACACCTCAGAGCTGGCTTAAGTCTCTGCTCTGATAGTCTCCTGAAGGGTATTTTTATTCTCTGGGAACCAGAGCACATTTTAGAGGCAAAGAAAATAACTTGAGGCTTTTTTTTTTTTTTTTTTTTTTTACATTTGAAGTAAGACAAAAGGAATACAAAGAATTTTAAGCAATTATTTTTTTAAAGAAGATAATTTAAAAGTGCCCAGTCTACTTGATCATGATGGAAACTATGCCATTTTCTATTCAGAAGGAAAAGGTTTTATCAGAATGTTCAAGGTGAGTGTCAGTGAATCTGCAGTGAAAGGACACGGCCAGTTACAAAGACACCTTCAGTCTGTGCTGGGAGCCCCACCTACCAAGTCATCCCAGTGTAGATAGGATGCTCCCCTATAGACATAATATAACCACAAATTGCACAGAGATTTGTAAGCCTGTTTTTACTACGGTGTGAATTAATTACCGAGCAGTACATATAATTTAAATATTCAGCCACAGAGAATGATTCAATCAGCAATCAAATTATGAAATATAGCTAGTAGCTTTTAAAGTCATGTTTATTAGCAATATTTCCTAAGGGTAAAAAAAGAGCAACAACATGGTTATCAAAGCATAGGATGCCAGTCTCTTTGTTCACACACATATAAGTAAAAATAATAACTGAATATCTCAAACTGATAGTAGTTTTTGGTGGGCAAAAGATTGGTTTTTGGTTTTCTGTATTTTGTTATTTGGGGTGTGTGTGTGTGTGTGTGTGTGTGTGTGTGTGTGTGTGTGTGTGTTTAGTGACATACTCTTTCTGTGTACCTATGCTAGCCTCCAACTCTCAATTCTCCTGCCTCCCAAGTATTCATCACCATTCCTAGCCAAAAAAAATAGTATTTTAAATTCCTTTCCCCTGTACTGGGAATCACATGTAGGTCCGTGCATGTGCTAGGCAAGCATGTTCCCACTGAGCTACCTCGCAATTTTCCAAAGTTCTAGGTGAGCATATTGTATTTTATATTAGAAAAGAAAATTTGAGGAGAATGAATGTTTATTACATTCATGTATTTGAAAATTTTAGACAGTTTTAAAACAGTGCTTTGGGTAAGTCACAGCACCATTTTGGGACATGAGTGGCAGTGCTGAATAGCTTGCTAAGATGGGTATGAAAGGAATGCCAGCCACTGGTTGTGCTATTTGTTATTCTTTCTGGTAGTTATGAAAACAACTAATAATTTGGTAACAGAGTAGGCCATGAATTGCAGACTCCTAAGTAGGTTTAATTTATAGTATTTTTATGTAGTACCTGCATTTTAAAAGTGAAAAAAGCTTAAAATTGGATAGAAAAGCTGTAAGTCCCCCCCCCCTTACTCTGTTATTTCCAATAATAATCTAAAAAATTCTGGGAGTGACTACCAGAGCGCCTTTATTTGGAGTATAATCTTACCAGCACTCTGATGAAATGGCTTTTCAGATGAACTCTGTAACATTTAATTAAATGTATTTGCCTAGTACATGAAATGATGAGTGTGCTTATGGAACATTGAATTCCTGTGCTTTATTTTACAGTGTAGCTCTTGCGATATATTACCACATCAAAAACAGGTATGTGGCCACTTGATTCTGTTGTAAAAGTAGCACTCATTGTTTTACTATGTTCTTCTCTGTATTCTTTGCACTTCCATTCTCAGTGCCTGTTTTCATAGGTCTTGTAAAAGTTAATGCGCCAGCATGCTGGGTAAAAGCTGAGCTACCTCTGGACCAGGGAAACAGCCTCAAGATGAGTGGCAGAGCAGACTTCTTGAAAAGGCTCAAATTCTTTTTTTGTTGCTTATTTTCTATGCAACTTAACTCTGCCTTCCATGTTTTATAAAATGTTAAATTTAGTTTGAAATCATTTGGTGGAAATTTTGACATGCAAAACAAGGTGGAGTCTCCCTGATAAAAGTGCATCTTGCAGTGTTCTGTTAGTGTGAAAAGTAAGCTGGGCAGCGTGGTGGCACACCCAGCACTCGGGAGGCAGAGGCGGGCGGATTTCTGAGTTCGAGGCCAGCCTGGTCTACAGAGTGAGTTCCAGGACAGCCAGGGCTACACAGAGAAA
>NC_034604.1:5596250-5602533 GCF_900095145.1 Mus pahari | reverse complement strand
AAAAAAAAAAAAAAAGGGAAGTTAAACCAGATTTTTTTAAGCCTACCTTAAACACAGTAATAAGTATTTAAGGTGGCTTTATAGAGGTGAGTTAAATAAGAGCTCTGTCACAATATAGGTGGCTCCTAGCACCTCAATTGTGCCCCTCAAAAACGACTATAATTCCAGCTCCAAGGAATATGATACTCTCCTCTGACCTCCATGGGGTACCTCCACATGTGAGCATACTCTCATGCAGGTAGGCACATTTGAAAGAAAAAGCGGGGAGGGGGTGGGGGACTGTGGGCCTGAAAGAAAACTGAGTAGATAAGAAAATACACTGCTCTTGCAGAGAACCTAAATTTGGTTCCCAATACCTAAATTAGGAAGCTCACAACCTCAGAACTGCAGCTCAAAGTCCATCTGATGCTTCTAACTTCTGCAGAGCTGTGTGCACTCAGATGCACAAACACACATATTGAGACATGCCAGAAACATAATGAAAAATTATAAAAACAAATTTTAGAAGGGAAGAAAACGTTAATAATAATTCTTTCATTTGCTAATTTAATTGAACATCAAAACTTTTGCTTCAGATCTGGGGTATTAAGCCATATCTGTAATTCCTCTTTTTCAAACATGTTTAACCCAATAGAAGGACTCAGAAAGCTATCTGCAGAGCACTGAGTATAGAATCTTTCAGTTTTGACCACATATGTACCAGACTTCTTTTCAATGATTTCCTTTTATTGGACTTTTTATAAAACACACTCTTAATTTTTGTCACAAAGGCTGTTCGCCACTGTCACATTTTAGAGATTAATNTGGTGTGTTTATAGACATAATGTTCTACGCAAAGCTAGTTTGGGAATAGGAAGGACCTCCAAACAGAAAGACTGCTGTCCACTAGTGGCCTCCATACCAACTCAGGCTGTTTCCATGTGAGAGATAGTTGTTAGGCCATGTGGTGCCGTGTGGATGGCAGCTTCTGGGGAGCAGTATTCTAGGGAAACAGCTCTCTGAACATAGCAAGCACCTGCAAGTTGTTCACTGGAGTGGTCGGTTCCAGTGCTGTAATTGTGATTGTATGCATTGTGACTCCTGAGAGTTTTAGATGTAAAAACTAAAAACAGAACATCTTTGGTATCTGAACTAGGATAACAGTAGTAATGCAAGCATTGTCCTGTCATTTCTGTGGTACAAGCTCAAACTTTGGAAACACTGATGCCAAAGTTACATGTAAGACCTTTAGTGACACTCAGATGTGCTTTTAAACCAACTTTTAATTAGCATATTTAAAGAGATTTCTCAGTTCTTGTTTTGGTACCAAGAATTGGGTCAAGGTTCTATGGATGTTGAGCCTGCCCTCTGCCGGTGAAGTATATTCCAAAGTCAATTTAGCTATAACTGTTGATAGCAAACAGCTTTATTAAGTACTTGCTCAGACTTCTCTTGTCAGCCTTTGCATGAATTTTTAGTTTTAATAACAGATTTTGAGAAGTGCTACTTTGATGATTTACACTTTACAGATAAGGAAATCGAGACACAAAGAGTCTCTTAGTCAGTGCTCTCTTGCTGTAAAGAGACACCATGGCCATGGCAACACTTAAAAAAGAAGTAATTTAATTGCAGCTTGCTCACATTGAGCAGTTTAGTCCATTGTCAGTAGGATGAGAAGCATGGCAGCATACAGGAAGACGTGGTGCTAGAGATGTGACAGAGTTCTATGTCAGGATTGTCAGGCAGCAGGAAGAAAAAGAGGTACTGGGTCTGGCTTGAGCATTTGAAGCCCTAATACACACACACACACACACACACACACACACACACACACACACACACCTGTTACAAACTTCCTCCAAGGCCACACTTCCTAATTTCTGTCAAGTAATGCCTCTCCTTAATGACCAACATTCAAACATATGAGCTTATGGGAGCCATATCACAGAGAGATTCAGTAATGCCTTAAGACTGTACAACTAGTCGATTGAGAAATTTGGAGTTGAGCCAGTTTACTGACCATATGTTTTAATACCACTGCTCTTGAAGATGGATGTTAATAAACTGGGCCAAAGGTAAGTAGAAGTGGAGAAAGTATAGGGGTAGTCTGATTAATTTACAGATGGAACCTTATGCCTCTCTTGAGGGCACAGAGCAAGTGACTTGTCTTCAGACTTTTTTGTGAACAGCCTATAAACAGCCCTGTAGGGCTAGCCATTCATCCTCCAGCTAGATGGATCTAGTACTATTCACCTGAGACACATAGTTTGGTATGGATGGCGAAAGAAACAAGTCCAGTTCTCAAGGGATTCATTAAATTTTCTCAGTCATCTTTGCTTAAGTTCTTAATCTTTTTTTCTTTATTTTCTGTTCTCCTTCACTGTGCCTTCGCCCCCTCTCCTCCACCCTGGAGATGGATCTTATCTATTCCAGCTTACTATGTAACCAAGGATGATCTTGAACATAGAGCCACCCTCAAGTACTGACATTACAGAGGTACACCACCACACCTGACTTGCCATGCTGTGGCTCAGAGCTCTGGCTTCATTCATACTAGGCAGATGCTACCAACTAACCTACATTCCCTACTCTCTAGTTATATTCTTAATCTCTTTTCCTAGATTACTTGTGGCAAATGTTTCTCTGGTATATTAGGTGGTTTTAAGGGTCCCCATTCACTAGGAAAACTTAAACAGCACTCTTGGTGGTCAGAAGTAAGTTTTGTGTTGACCAGGTTTTTGAGTAGCAGCTTGCCCCAGGGAAAATTGAAGGGATCTTCTGATCTCTAGTGACTGTGAACATGGTCAGAGACATTGCAGCCAGGTTCACACAAGAGGAACTTTTGCTTTCAAGTTATTGAGCCTTTCACTTGGGTTTACCTACACCCTTGCTGCTAGGCTCTTATGAACAGTCACAGGGCACAGGTAGAGATACTCAGAACTTTTGATCAGTTCCTATGCTCAATGCTGGAATGGACACTGGGCTGTTTTATAGAGATACTAAATTTATGAAGCAGAAATTGGTATGTTTAATGTGATAAAACATATTTAGGATTAGGTCAGTAAGCCTGGTGTTCTCGAGCTGAGCCTAAACTTTATACACAAACTAGAAATTATGTGGTATTACCCAAAAATCATTGTGAGGTTGTTTCTTTGTTTAGTCAGCTTAATGTAAGCTAGAGTCATCTGCTAAGACAGAACCTCAATTAAGAAAATGTTTCCATTGCTGTAGCCTATAGATAGTCCGTGGGGGTGCTTTCTGATTGAGGGTTGATTTAGGAGGTTCCATCTGACTGTGGGCATTTCCACCTCTGGGCAGGTAGTCCTAGGTTGTATTAAAAAAAAAAATCATACTAGCCAAGGCATTAGATACAAGCCTGTAGCCGCATTTATTCATGGTCTCTGCCTTCAGCTTCTGGCTCCAGGTGCCTGCCTTGAATTTCTGCCTCAACTTAGTAATCATCTGTGATCAGGACATACTAGTCAAAGATCCTTTTCTCTCCAAAGTAGTTTTAGTGTTTTATTACTTTATTAGAAAAGCAAAGTAGGATTTTTTTCACCATTGTGGCTTTTAAATGGAATTTGTAGACAAAACTCAAATTAAAACAGTTGAATGTAAGTAGATGTGTCACTGAGCAGGTGACATCCTCTCTATAAAAACTAAAACTTCAAGGCTCTGACTTGATCAGAGGCCAGCAGCCCAAAGCACCAAATAAACTAGAGTCCAACATCTCAAAGCACTTTGTAGGTTAGAGGCCTAAAGCCCAGTCTGCTGTGTAAAGCATTGGTTGGTATCCCCTAATTCTGTATAGACTAGAAGCTAGCAATTCAAGGTACTGTATGGACCAGAAGCCAGTAGCCTAAGGTTCTGAGTGGTCAGTAGCTTAAAGCACTGTATAGATGAAAAGCCAGCAGCTCAAAATGCTATGTGTACAGCAGCTAGCAGCTCAAAGCACTATACATCTAAAGCCATCAGCTCAAAAATCTATATAAGTTGTTTGCCAGCTGTGATCCAAAGTGCTGTGTGGGCCACAGGCCAATAGCCGAAAGCAATGTTTAGTAAGCCAAGGCACTATGAGACCAGAAACCAACACAAGGTACTGTATGGACCATACCCCAGTAGCCCAAAGCAGTATGTGAACCTGAGTCTACAACCCTATTTGCTACATGTAGAGCCATGGCTGGCAGCCTTGTGTACTGAATGGTCCAGGGCTTCTAAACAATAATCCATTCATGAGCCCTCTATATTGGTTTATAAAATATATATGCAAACCAATATGCTGATATGAAGTTACTACAGTATAGAGCATAATTTTACCATTTATTAAAAAGGAAAACAAGTATGCATAATGAGGAGATAGATGTGCTTGCTTATTTATTTATTTATTTATTTATTTTCAGTTTTTCGAGACAGGTTTTCTCTGTGTAGTCCTGGCTGTCCTGGAACCCACTCTGTAGACCAGGCTGACGTCGAACTCAGAAATCCGCCTGCCTCTGCCTTCCAAGTGCTGGGATTAAAGGCGTGCGCCACCACTGCCCGGCACTTATTTATTTTTATATAAAGAAATCTTAGCTGAATATTTGATACTGCAGGACACATACTTTTGTATTTTTTGATATTTTTATAATTTTTAACGTTGAGGGTGTTGCTTCACATACGTGTCCAATACAGAATGGCAGAAGTATGTTTTAGGACCATTTCAGAAGTTACTGGAAATTCTGTTCTTTCCCATACCAAATTTACTGAGTAATAGTTTACGAAACTCAAGTCAGCAACCCAAACTGAATTTTTAAAAATCAGATACTGTAACAGTATACATAATTCAGAGGTGTTAATTTTTGATGCTTTTATACTGAGAAATGACAATAAGAAAATACCAAAATTATTTATTTTTCATAATTAGTCCATTATGATTCTATAAAGTCCAGATACCTTTGGATAATAAGAAACACTTTGGTTCATAATATCCAGGAGTCTCAAGTCCCAGCTGGGGGGTTTCAGGCAGTTTCCTTGGTATTGTTTGGCCTGCAAGCTACAGTGTGCATGCTGTATATTCAAAACAAAAACTGAAGTGCAGTCACATTCACCACAAATGAGTGCTGCTAGAAATATCTCAGAATTGCTTCATTGCTAGAGTTATCAGTGTGTTTTGTGACAATTTAAGACTGATTTTTGTTGCCTGCTGCATGTTCCCCTTCCCCCCACATTAGTCACCATATACTTATTAACCATCAGAAGAAAAAAAAATACTGATAGAATTAGATCATTTTAGGTTTAGTTCATTTAAAGAGCCATAGGGGATCTTGAGAGGGGAAAAATTGTGAAAGTTGTGGAATACATAAGGTAAGGCAGTCAGCCTTACTGAGAAGCAGGCAGAGTTGGAGAGAAGACATGGAGAATGGAGTATGGAAGAGGAATGAACAAGAAGAAAATAATTGACACCTGTATGAAGATGTCAAGATGAAAACCGTTACTTGGTATTTAGTTAAGAAATGAAGAGGAGAGTGTTGGAAAATTAAAATCTATATTTTTACTTAAT
The DNA here is from genome assembly GCF_900095145.1 of Mus pahari. Classification (NCBI taxonomy): domain Eukaryota; kingdom Metazoa; phylum Chordata; class Mammalia; order Rodentia; family Muridae; genus Mus; species Mus pahari. The sequence continues at coordinate 5,597,015 of NC_034604.1, read as the reverse complement.
TCACCTAGAGGTTTCAATCTTTGTGGCTTCTTCAACAAAAATGGATTAAATGCTATATTTGAGAATACCAGAAATGTCTCTTAAAGTTAGCACTGTCTCCTAAACTACAGTTGAACTGAAATGTGTTTTATTTCATTATGAGTGGCATTTATTAAAGAAAGTAAACTCTAATTTCTACTGCTTTCCTTACCAGGGACCCAGATGGAAGGATGCTCTTAGATATTTTTGATGAAAACCTCCACCCTCTTTCGGTAACTACCTTCTTATGTTTCATGAGATGGTTTAGTTAGCAGTCTCTTGCTTCTCTTAGGTGGCAGTCATCTGAAAACTTCTTTTCCCCCAGAAATCCGAAGTGCCACCTGATTATGACAAACACAACCCAGAACAGAAGCAAATTTACCGGTTCGTTCGGACACTGTTCAGTGCTGCTCAGCTGACAGCTGAATGTGCCATTGTCACCCTGGTGAGTGTGAGCAGCAGAGACTCTTATCAGATGACCCTGGGGAAACTTGTAGAAGTTTCAATGTCTTCTGTGAGAATAGAGGGTGGATGTCTCAAGAGAGTGTGGAGTTTATTTCATAGTCCCCTTCTAAAACCATCTGTGAAGTCCCACTCAAAGCCAGTCAGTGCTTTCAGTGCTGATGTTTTCAGTGAAGATGCACTCAGCAGGGTTTACGCAGGGTAGTATGGACCAAGAACATCCTCTACCATGTCTGGTTGCCTTCTGTCCACTTCCCACTACAGTCTTTTTTTTTTTTTTTTTTT
>NC_034604.1:5591662-5596155 GCF_900095145.1 Mus pahari | reverse complement strand
GCCTCTGCCTCCCGAGTGCTGGGATTAAAGGCATGCGCCACCGCGCCCGGCTCCCCACTACAGTCTTAATGACAGCATTCCAAGATGTGGCATCAATGAAGAATATGCATCCATGGCCTAGATATAAGAAGTGTGATTGACTAGCTTCTGATTTGTCTTATGTAACAGTGTAGGACATCCAGTTTAAAACCTCATGGACTGTCTAGATCAGTTTTTGGAAAGTAGGTTTAAGAGTGTAACCTCATTATCCCTAATCTTTACATAGCACAGCACTGAGAAGAGAAGTGAGTTTTGCCTGGGACTGGGCATGCCTGCAGAGCAGACTCTGGCTGCTTAAATGCTGGGGAGATTGTTGTCTAACAGAAAGCTCACAGAAGACTTGGTGCTCCATCTCCCCACACTAAGCTTTTATGGCCAGGGTTACTCAACAGTAAGCCATTTGCTCATGTGTGTGTTGGCTTGTGGTTCATCACTCCCTGGCTGGCTGCAGAATGAGACGTGTTCAGATAATCCTTACTGGCCGGCCCAGAATGGCCAAGGGTTCTAAGATCAAACTGGGAAGTGCATGCATGCTGTTTCCTAACAGGAATTTGTCCTACAAAACAAAAAAAATGAGCAGCAGGGTTGATAGTTTCTGGAAAAGAAGAGCTGAAAAGTTGGAAGACAATTGAGATAAATGTTAAAATTTATGCTGTAAGAAAACTTTGACTTATTAATGCAAATAATAATGTATATTTTAATATAGATTGTTGGATTTAACTGACATTTCTGTTCATGACATAAAAATATCAACATTGTGAATTAATGACCTCAATGTTCGTCTTTTGTCTTCTGCCCTCACCCTGTTCCTAGTTCTCTCATGTCAGCTGAGGGTTAGCCATAGAAGCAGGCCCCTTGTAAGAACAAACCTGTGTTCACTCTTTACTGTATACACTACAGATTGGGACATTCTCCAGGGCTGCAAAGACTTTTTTTTTTTTTTTTTTGAATCTTTTTTTTTATTAGATATTTTCTTTATTTAGATTTCAAATGTTATCCCCTTTCCTATTTTTCCCTCCAAAAACCTCCTCTTCCCTACTCCCTCTCTCTGTTCCCCACCCCACCCACTCCTGCTTCCTGGCCCAGATGCTCCCCTATACTGGGGCAAGGACTTCTCCTCCCATTAATGACCGACTAGGCCATCCTCTGCTACATATGAAGCTAGAGCCACAAGGCCCTCCCTGTGTTTTATTGATTGGTGGTTTAGTCCCAGGGAGCTCTGGGGTTACTGGTTAGTTCATATTGTTGTTCCTCCTATGGGGCTGCAAACCCCTTCAGCTCCTTGGGTACTTTCTCTAGCTACTTCATTGGGGACCCTGTGCTCTTGTCCAATGGATGACTGTGAGCATCCACTTCTATATTAGTAAGGCACTGGCAGAGCCTCTCAGGAGACAGCTTTATCAGGCTCCTGTCAGCAAGCTCTATTTGGCATCTGCAGTAGTGTCTGGGTTTGGTAGTTGTTTATGGGATGGATTCCCCAGGTGGGGCGGTTTCTGGATTGTCATTCCTTCAGTCTCAGCTCCAAACTTTGTCTCTAACTCCTTCCATGGGTATTTTGTTCCCCCTTCTAAGAAGGATCAAAGTATCCACACTATGGTCTTCCTTCTTGAGGTTTATGTATTTTGCAAATTGTATCTTGGGTATTCTGAGTTTCTAGACTAATACCCACTTATCAGTGAGTACATATTATGTGTGTTCTTTTGTGATTGGGTTACCTCACTTGGGATGATATCCTCCAGATCCATCCATTTGTCTAAGAATTTCATAAATCCATTGTTTTTAATAGCTGAGTAGTACTCGATTATGTAAATGTACCACATTTTCTGTATCTATTCCTCTGTTGCGGGACGTCTGGGTTCTTTACAGCTTCTGGCTATTATAAATAAGGCTGCTATGAACATAGTGGAGCATGTGTCCTTATTACAAGTTGGAGCATCTTCTGGGTATATATATATGCCCAAGTGGTATTGCTGTATCTGTCGTTAGAACTATGTCCAATTTCCTGAGGAACTGCCAAACTGATTTCCAGAGTGCTTATACCAGCTTGCAATCCCACCAGCAGTGGAGGAGTGTTCCTCTTTCTCCATATCCTCCCCAGCATCTGCTGGCACCTGAGTTTTTGATCTTAGCCATTCTGACTGGTGTGAGGGGGAAATCTCAGGGTTGTTTTGATTTGCATTTGATTAAGGATGATAAACATTTTTTCAGGTGCTTCTCAGCCATTCGGTATTCCTCAGTTGNGAATTCTTTGTTTAGCTCTGTACCCCATATTTTAATAGGGTTATTTGGTTTTCTGGAGTCCAACTTCTTGAGTTCTTTATATATATTGGAGATTATCCCCCTATTGGATTTAGGATTGGTAAAGATCTTTTCCCAATCTGTTGGTTGCCTTTTGGTCTTACTGACAGTATCCTTTGCCTTATCTGCTTGTGGACGTTGTACATCGTGGTGCGGAGCCTAGTGCGCACCACGATGTACAACGTCCACAAGCAGGTTCTGTTCAGGAATCTTTACCCTGTGTCCATATCTTCGAGGCTCTTCCCCACTTTCTCCTCTGTAGGTTTCAGTGTCTCTGGTTTTATGTGGAGTTCCTTGATCTACTTAGACTTGAGCTTTGTACAAGGAGATAGGAATGGGTCAATTCGCATTCTTCTACATGATAACCTCAAGTTGATCCAGCACCATTTGTTGAAAATGCTGTCTTTTTTTCCACTGGATGGTTTTAGCTCCTTTGTCAAAGATCAAGTGACCGTAGGTTTGTGGGTTCACTTCTGGGTCTTCAATTCTGTTCCATTGATCTACCTGCCTGTCACTGTACCAATTCCATGCAGTTTTTATTACAGTTGCTTTGTAGTATAGCTTGAGGTCAGGAATGGTGATTCCCCCCAGAGGTTCTTTTATTGTTGAGAACAGTTTTTGCTGTCCTAGGATTTTTGTTATTCCAGATGAATTTGCAAATTGCCCTTTCTAAGTCTGTGAAGAATTGGCAAAGCCTCTTAAGAACAAAAAATAGTGTTGTTCCGATTACAAAACTAAGACATTTGTATGTGTGTGCTTGTACTGTCATTGTGCTTAAGGTTTTTTTAATAGCCACTCTTTGCTACTTTAAAATGCAGTGAGGGGCTTTCTGGTGTTGAAAGAGCAGAGAGAACCAAACTTCCTGATGAGAAGCTTAGTTAATGGTTGCTTACTCAATTTTCTGTAGAAATGCCAAGCCAAATAAAGCCAGTGTTTAATTTTTCATTTTTTTTTAATTTATATTTTCCTTATTTGCATTTCAAATGCTACCCCGAAAGTTCCCTATACCCTCCCTGCCCCTGCCCTGCTCCCCTACCCACCCACTCCTACTTCTTGGCCCTGGAGTTCCCCTGTACTGGGGCATATAAAGTTTGCAAGACCTAGGGGCCTCTCTTCCTACATATGTAGCTAGAGACACAAGCTCTGGGGGTATTGGTTAGTTCATATTGTTGTTCCATCTATAGGTTTGCAGACCCTTCAGCTCCTTGGGTACTTTCTCTAGCTCCCAGAAACTTAGAATACCCAAGATTCAATTTGCAAAACACAAGAAAAATTAAGAAGAAGGAAAACCAACGTGTGGATACTTCATTCCTCCTTAGAATGGGGAACAAACTACCCATGGAAGGAGTTACAAAGTTTCGAGCTAAGTCGAAAGGAAGGACCATCCAGAGACTACCCCACCCAGGGATCCATCCCATAATCAGCCTCCATTTTCACTCTAGGGTACCATCAAAACTTTCAGAATTGTTCTATAATAAAGTACCATGAGCTAAGTGACTTAAACAAAAACAAACGAAAAATGAAAAACAAATTTATCTGGGTATGATGTCATGCATCCAAAGTTCTAAATACTTGGGAGGCTGATGCAGTAGGCTCACTTGTGCTGTGGAGTTCAAGACCAGCCTATGCAACACAAAAATCCTAGGAAGAAATGGGGAAGCAGGGGTGCGGAGAGGAAGGGGTGATGCTACTGTGCTTAGGATCAAATCTAAAATATGCTCATGCCAGCACAAGAGCTCCTACACTGACCTGCAATCCTGACTGTTGAAAAATTCTGTACATCAAGTACTAAAAATCTAAATGGAAAAGTTGTAGAATATTTAAAACCATGAAGCTATAGTTATTCCCTTAAAATAGTTTGTTTCTTGGCTCAAAGTTTGAATCTGTAGAACATCGTAGAAGGCTGAGAGTTTAATTCTCATGTCCTAAAGTAGACATGATAACCTCTGAAATAGGATACAACTGGGGATGGAATGAAAATGTCAGCTCTTACTACTGGCTTGTTCTTACATTCTTAACCTATGCCTTATTAGGGTCATCTCTGATTAACTAAACCAAATAGCTGTAAGACTACAGGATAATATGCAAAGAAATTGTATATTGTTTGAATTAAGGCCATTTACCTGACCTACATAATGTTTTAAAATTCAGATTGA
>NC_034604.1:5549162-5586662 GCF_900095145.1 Mus pahari | reverse complement strand
CACTGATGTTCTGAACTATTTCATCATGTAAATAATTTTCCATGCTCAATAATAAATGGATGATGCCTAAACTGACAGCCATTGCCTCTGACGTTTAGATTCATTGTACTGTTACAAACATTTCCAAATAAAATGATGTAAATGGGTGGAAAAACAAAACAAAAACAAAAGCTCTGTAACAGGCAACAAGATAGATGACTCGGGAGATGGAAGCACTTGCTGCACAAGCTTGGAGGCATGTGTTCCATCCTCAGAGCTCACAGGGAAGGAAAGGAGAGAGCTGGCTCTGTAAAGCTGTCCTCTGGCTTCCACGTATGCAGCATGGCATATATCCTCATACAGCATACAATGATTTTTTAAAAATAAATACTGAATAGGTCAGTGGCTTCTTGTGCACTGGCAAAGATCAAGAATAAACTACTTTATAGATTAAGAAAAAATTGCTTTGTGGCCTTTACGTGCTTTGTTTGAGAAAGTATTTTGACCAGTGGCTTTGGGATTTATACCAGTCTCAATATTGACAAGACAAACTACATTTTCACTGTTACAGTGTGTGACCTCCAGCCTGTGCCTAAGCATACTCACTGGCCTCGAGTGCTTTAAGAATTAGTGTGTTCTGGTGCATTTATGGCCCCCAGATCATTGTTCTCACAGGATTCTTGATTCCTCTTCTCTTCTCTTCTCTTCTCTTCTCTTCTCTTCTCTTCTCTTCTCTTCTCTTCTCTTCTCTTCTCTTCTCTTCTCTTCTCTTCTCTTCTCTTCCTCTCTCTGTCTCTCTCTCTGTCTCTCTCTGTCTCTTTCTCTGTCTCTCTCTCTGTCTCTGTCTCTCTCTCTGTCTCTCTCTGTCTCTCTCTCTCTCTCTCTTTCTCTTTCTCTCTGTCTCTCTCAAACAGGTTTTATTTTTCACCAACTGTATTGTTCTTGGCGTCATGATGTCTTCATCTGACCATTAAACACAGGGTGGCATAAAAACAGTAGTTTCTGAAGATTGCTGAAACCATCAAGGAGACAGAACTGCAACGAAGATCAGCTGACATAGATACTTTGAGAAGAATGTGGACACCCGCCCGCCATGCTCGTTCACTGCCATGTGCTCCTTATCTCATATCTACCTCTAAATATGCACAATCTTAATGCCTTCTGTTAAAGATTTTTTTCTTTTTTTCCATATTTTTAATTGGATATTTTCTTTGTTTGCATTTCAAATGTTTTCTCCTTCTAGATCTCTCCTTTGGAAACCCCCATCCCATCCCCCTCCTGACTCTATGAGGGTGCCCACCCACCCACTCCCATCTTCACACCCTGGCATTCCCCTACACTGGGGCATCGAATACCCTCAGGCCCAAGGGTGTTCCCCTCACTGATGTCCAACAAGGCCATCCTCTGCTACATATGTGGCCAGAGCCATGGGTCCCTTCATGTGTACTTCTTGGTTGGTAGTCCAGTCCCCAGGAGCTCTGGGAGGTCTGGCTGGTTGACACTGTTGCTCCCCCCATGGGGCTGCAAACTGCCTCAGCTCCTTCAGTCCCTTCTCCAATTCCTCCATCGGGGACCCCGTGCTCAGCATCTACCTCTGTATTTGTCAGGCTCTGGCAGAGCCTCTCAGGAGACAGCCTTATCAGACTCCCTTCAGCAAGCATTTCCAGGCATCTATTTCGTCCAAGTTTGGTGGCTGTACATGGGATGGATCCCCAGTGTATTGTGTGAATGAGTGGTCCTGTTTCTCGTGCCTTCTCCTGGGCACCTTTCCTTCTGTTTGCTTTGTCTAGTTCCACTGCCTGTGTTAGCTTTTGTTTTAGCTTACTGTATTTTATTATCCCTTACTAGCCTGTTTGTTTCCTAATGGGGGACAGAAAGGGAATGAATGGGTCTGAGTGGATGGGAGGTAGACAGAATCTGAGAGAAGTAGAGGGAGGGAAAACTGTAGTCACAATATATAGTATGTGAGGAAAAAAATTTATTTTTAATAAGAGGAGAAAACAGGTAAAAATATCTTAGGTTATATATTTTAAGTGTACTCAACAAATTTCTTTATATATGTTTATTGTGCTTGGTTTGTCAGCACCTTTGCCATTGCTCTTATAAATGACATCATTTCAAGACATTTTTACTGATTACAGCAGATTATTCATATAAAGAAGTAAGTGTGTCCAGGTAATTCCTGGTTAAAAGACTGTTGAGTTTACTTGGGTGGACGAGACAACTGACAGCTTAGCATTGGTTTCCTCATGTCTCCTCAGGTATACCTTGAAAGGCTCTTGACATATGCAGAGATTGACATCTGTCCAGCCAATTGGAAGCGCATTGTTCTAGGGGCAATCCTGCTGGCCTCTAAGGTGTGGGATGACCAAGCTGTGTGGAATGTGGATTACTGCCAGATCCTGAAAGACATCACAGTGGAGGACATGTAAGTGACGGGGATACCATGCCTGTTTGGGGTGGTAAAAAGTGAGTGAATTTAGCTGACTGTTTTAAGCCTAACCCGAGAAGTTCAAAAACTAAATTAGAATATTTTCACTTGGCTTCAGAGGACACATACCATGTTTTGGCATATTTGACAAGTTCAGATACTGAAAATGAGTTCTGTATTCTGGGCGTGATTTGCACAGGCACCATTCCATCATTCCCTCTGTAAACCCAGTAGAGGACCCTCCACATAAGGACAGTTGTCCACCTAGCTCTCAGGGTTATGTGATGATGTCCCAGCTGGACCAGACCTCAGATTCTGTGAGAATTATTGGCTGAGGGCCTATACACAGGTATCAGAAAACTGAGAAGGGAATGCTGAGTCATAGAAGCACCCAACCCTCTCAGCCACCAGGTGTCTTTTGTCAGTTCTTATGCTCTTTGCTTGGCTTAACACTTCTGCTAACCACCATGAGGAAAGAGGTCACCAGCTATATACCAGTCACACCACAGACTTGGCTCAATAGCCCTAGAGCAAGAATCTTACTGCAACCTGTGTGGGAGAGTCACCAGGCTAGAGGCACATTGGCTAGTAAATGATATAGCCAGAATTTATATTTCTTTTCTTGGAAACGGTTGAAGCGAAAATCGTCTAAACTATATATGATAATGTATTTTTAAATGATCATCTGTCTGTCTGTCTGTCTGTCTGTCTGTCTATCTATCTATCTATTTATCTGTCCTTTTTCTATACAAAAACCTACAAAATCTGACCAAAATTCCTTCAGCTGAAATTTAGTGTAAACAATTGTTTGGAGGCTGGAGATAGAGCTCAGTATCTAAGATTCTTGGTTTAGCCCGCAGTAGCTGCAAGAGAGAGGGAGGATTATTTTGATGAGCATCCACTAAATATATGTTCTTTGTTAGATCTTCAGTACCATAAGTAATTATCTATTACAATGAGGTTGGAATTCCTTTTCAAGTAAGGATTTTTCTTTTTTTGAAGAAAACTATGTTTTTGAAAGCATTATGTTACATGTAATACTAGTGTTCATGCAAAATGTAGAACTCATACAAAAGTTCTATGTGTTCCATATTTTGTCAAAAGAAAAATAATGTTTTTTTAGACTAGTTTCTGTCCTTTCTTTAAACCCTATTGGTAACCAACCTGACTGATTGCCAAGCAAACCACATGCTAATTCTCATCAGATCATAATAGATAGCCTCTTATGGATGATAGCTTTATACCAGTTTTGAGCAAAGGGAAAAAAACACAGTGACCATTCGGTTCCAGAGTGTAGACTATAACCAGATGTCTCATGCAATTGCCAGTGTTTAGAGGTAGAGATAGGAGGATCCAGACAAAATTCAAGACCAGAGTATATATAAAAATCCTTTTGAGGAAAATAGAATGTACCCTTGTCCATGAACATCTTGTGCCCTTCACCTACATCTGGAGATTACAGGCCTCCATTAGGCCTGCCCCTCTCTCTCCAGACTATTAACAAGCAGCCTATTGAGACTCTTGTATGATGATCATTTGTTCTGATTGCCAAAGTTCTTGGATTGAATAGGCTATCTATTTATATGCTGAGAGGCCTACGTTTTCTCAGAGGGAAACTGGTGACACACGTGGGGAGATCTGTAGTGTACAAGTTTGACTGTCCTGTCCCAACCCCAAGCAAAAGACCCAAGGCCATGGCATTCTTCCTAGTAGGGCATCAGTGAAGAGAATTCTCTGTGTAGTGATCCACCATGACCACAGAAGTCTTCACACGTTAGCTTGGTTTGTCCATCTTTAAAAATAATTGTGGAAACCTTTATTTGTCCACTATGAGATGATGCTAAAACTTTTTCATTAAGTGTGATAGCATATACCTTCATTCCCAGCATGCAGAGGCTGATATAGGATGATCCATGAGTACCAAGCCAGCCAGATACCAAGACTTAACTCAGAGAGAGGACGTGGACAGGTTTCTCTCATCATAATTTATGATTAACCCCATTTTAAAAGGGCAAGTGTGAGCCAAACCCTGAGTGCCACCATTATTCGTGTTCTCAGAGTCTGAGGTTTTAGATTGTCCCCTTTCTCATTGAGCTAAATTTTCTTTTGAGTTTCTTGTTCCTTAATCTTTTGTTAAATTATCTGTAACAGAAAACATCCATACAAAGTGACACTATGGTGCTACTTTCTGGACTGAAGTTTATCACTTATAAACTTCTTTACCTCATTGGCACTCCATTGATCAGCACAGTATGAAGAGTCAGTTGTGGTGGCACATACCTGTAATCTCAGCACTCAGAAGTGTAGGAGGAGGGTAAGTAACAGAGCAGCCTGGACCCTGTCTCAAGAAAAACCAACAAAAATTAGGAATCTTTAAAAGTTATAGAATAAACTAAATCTATTAATGAGATTGGTATAGCTGATATTTTTAACTCCACCAATTCATAATTATTATTATTACCTAGTGACATAAGTTATTTGTATTGTTATCTTACCTTCAATAATATAGTAGCTTCGAAACGTGACATTACAAGGGATTTTGTTATATTAGTGGCACTGAACTTTTTTAGGTTTTCTGAATTACATATTAAACTCATAGTCATGTGTTAATACAAATTACCTAATATATATATTTGGTATTAGCTAGCTGCCCACTTAAATTGTTTTCTCAGTAGCAACACTCCAGAAACTCTACTTTGGGGTGAGGAACCTGTGTAAGGCTGAGTGCATAGCCTGCCCCACCTCCTAAAACAGAAGAAAAGTGGTGGAAAGAGGCCAGCCCATGATTTGCTGCATCTCAGAGGGCAGTGAGCTTTAGCAAACAAAAGTGATAGAAGCAGTGAAATCTCCCAACCAAAAACTCCGTGGGCCAGATGGTTTTAGTGCAGAATTCTATCAGAACTGCAAAGAAGACCTAATACCAATACTCCTCAAACTATTCCATTAAATAGAAGTAGAAGGAACACTACCCAATTCTTTCTATGAAACCACAGTCACACTGATACCTAACCCACGGAAAAACAAAACAAAACAAAAAACAAACAAACAAACAAAAACCAAAGAAAGAGAACTACAGACCAGTTTCCCTTATAATATCGATGCAAAAAAAAACTCAATAAAATTTTCACAAACCAAATCCAAGGACAAGAACACATCAAAATGATCATCCACCATGATTAAGCAGGCTTCATCCCAGGAATGCTGGGATGGTTTAATATACGGAAATCCATCAATGTAATATACTATATAAACAAACTCAAAGAACAAAACGTGACCATCTCATTAGATGCTGAAAAAAACCTTTGACAACATGCAACACCTATTTATGTTAAAAGTATTGGAGATATCAGGAATTCAATGTACATAACTAAACATAATAAAAGCAATATAAAACAAACCAATAGCCAGCATCAAACTAAATGGAGAGAAACTCAAAGCAATCCCACTAAAATCAGGGACAAGACAAGGCTGCCCACTTTCTCCCTACCTATTCAGTATAGTACTCAAAGTTCTACCCAGAGCAATTAGACAGCAGAAAGAGAACAAATGCATACAAATTGGCAGGGAGGAAGTCAAGATATCACTATTTGCAGATGATATGGTAATAAACATGAGTGACTCCAAAAATTCTACCAGAGAGCTCCTACAGCAGATAAACAACTTCAGCAAAATGGCTGGATATAAAATTAAATCAGTAGCCTTCCTAAACTCAAAGGATGAAAGGGCTGAGAAAGAAATTAGGGAAACGACACCCTTCACAATAGTTGCAAACAATATAAAATATCTTGGTGTGACTCTAACCAAGGAAGTGAAAGATGTGTATGATAAGAACTTCAAATCCCTGAAGAAAGAAATCTAAGGGGACCTCTGAAGATGGAAAGCTCTCCCATGTTCATGGATTGGCAGGATTAATGCAGTAAAAATGGACATGTTACCAAAAGCAATCTACAGATTCAATGCAACCCCCATCAAAACTCCAGCTCAATTATTCATAGAGTTAGAAAGAGCAATTTGCAAATTCATTTGGTATAACAAAAATCCCAGGATAGCAAAAACTATTCTCCACAATAAAAGAGCTTCTGGGGGAATGTACTACAGAGCAATACTGATAAAAACTGCATGGTATTGGAACAAAGATAGACAGGTAGATCAATGGAATAGAATTGAAGACCCAGAAATGAGCCCACACATCTATGGTCCCTTGATCTTTGACAAAGAAACTAAAACCATCCAGTGGAAAAAAGACAATATCTTTAACAAATGATGCTGGTTCAGCTGGCAGTTTGTATGTAGAAGAATGCAAATTGATCCATTCTTATCTCCTTGTACAAAGCTCAAGTCGAAGTGGGTCAAGGACATCAAGGACATAAAACTAGATACACTGAATCTAATAGAAGAGAAAATGGAGAAGAGCCTCAAATACTTGGGCACAGGAGAAAACTTCCTGAACTCTAGCGGATGCAGGATTATTGCACATGCTTTCCACTCGGCCCCTGGTGGGCATCTGGCTGTGTTAAGCCCTTGACCCCACACGGTGGCTGGTGGACAAGGGGCAGTCCCAGGTACCAGGTTCTCAGTCTCCAGCATCCCACGCTGGATACAGCAGCTGGAGCACAGGAAGCCTTCTGGCAGGAGGCTCGTTAGGAGAAAGCCTATCCCATCGTTCAAGCACAGTGGGCCTTGATGAGCAGAGACAGTCTATGGTTTTAGAGCTTTATTGTAAAAAGGCAGGGAGAAAGAGAAGGTAGAAAGAGAGAGGGAGAGGCGGGCCATGGCCACATGGAGAGAAGGGGGAAGAGAGAGAAGGAAGGCTAGAGAGTAAGAGAGGTAAAAGCTGAGAGAGAGAGAGAGAGAGAGAGAGAGAGAGAGAGAGAGAGAGAGAGAGAGAGAGAAAAACAGAGAGAGAGAGAGAGAGAGAGAGAGAGAGAGAGAGAGAGAGAGAAAGAGAGAGAGAGAGAGAGAGGAGAGAAGAAAGAGAGAGAGAGAGAGAGAGAGAGAAGAGAGAGAGAGAGAGAGAGAGAGAGATGGAGCCAAGCAGCCCCTCTTATAGTGTGCTAGGCTATCTTACTGTTGCTAGTTAACTGAGGGGAGGAGTCTAGCCAGAATGCCAGAAGCTTGGGACATTGTCTAAGTGACTGATAGCCACACACCTCTCCTGTGGGGGCGGTAACTTCAGCAGGAGCCAGGGGTCCAGGAGACATGATCAAACGCCTTCTGTCCCATGTAGGTGGAAATTACCACCCATCAGGTCCCACTAGGGTTCAAGACCTCGGCTCTACTGGGGACCAGGCTGTCTGTGCATAGCCCATTGCCTCACAGTCAAGAGGTGCTTGCTGACAGGAACCTAGTGTGACTGATCCTGGGGAGGTCCAGCCAGTAATTGACTAATGCAGATGTAGATGCTAGAACCAACTATCACACTGAGCTCAGGGAACCTGGTTGGGGAGCTGACAGGAGGACTGAGAGAGCAGAGAGGGATTGCAACCTCATTGGAAGAGCAACATGGACTGACCTGACCACCCCAGAGTCCAAGCACCCCAGTTCTCCTAGAGTCTAGACCACCAACCAAAGAGTGTACCTGGAGGGATCTATGGCTCTAGATACATACGTAGCAGAGTGGAGGGAGGTCCTTGGTTCCGGGGAGGTTTGACACCCCACCATAGGAGGATGCTGCAGCGTTGGGGCACGTGAGATTGTGGGGTTGATGGGGAAGCACTCTCATACAGGCAAAGGGGAGGGGGTAGAGTGGATGTAGGATGAGGGGTTGGTGGAGGGGTAACCGTGAAGTGGGATGTCGTGAGATGGTGTGGGGCGGTGGTTGGCAGGGGGGTAAATGGGAAGTGGGATATCATTTGAGATGTAAACAAATAGAATGATTAATCAATTTTTAAAAAGTTCATCCAAGGGGATTTTTTTAGTGAAATGCTGAAGGTGTGCTTGATGTTATTGTCACAGTAAAATATAAGAGGAGAGGAAATAAGCTGCAAAGAGAATTGCTAATAAATAATTAAATGTTCAAGTTGAACATCTGGAACCATTACTATCCTCTGATCTTAGCTTTTCACATTGTAAAAGGTGAGTCACTACTCTAGAGAGAGCACTGCAGTGTGAATGGATAGTGTGCTAAAACTTGGTTTGATTGGCCATGTTACTGGTTTCAGCTAAATGGCATGGACATGAGACAAAACAAAGTAAGATTGCCAGACACACTTGGGAATTCTGCACGACAGGCCGTAGAGGTATCTGTGGAAACACGACTCTTCTCTTTGATCCTAGCAGGATGTAGAGTCCCAAGTCCCAAGTGGGAGTGTTATCCTGTGATAGTGTCAAAGAAGATTGATCTCAGCTAGAATTTGCCTTCCTAGATTTTGGACTTGCTTGAGATTCATAACCCCTTTCTTCCTAGGTAAAAGATTTCTGCCTTTTGCAGAGGTGATGAGTATCCTATATCTGTCCACCCTTGTATTTTGGTGGTGGATAACTTCAGATTTGCAGGTTCATAGCTAGGAAGGAATTTTTTATCAGAAATCACACCTAGAATTTCACTCGTTCCTGATTTCTATCATATATAGATTAGACTAGATTTAGAGACATTACTGGAGTGCATGAAATGATGCAGGATGAAATGATTATTTTCTGTATGTGAGGACTTGAAGCTTGGAGGCCAGATGGCAGTGTTATGAAGCCAAACCCAAATTCCTATGAGAAGTTCTAACCATTTAAAGGAAAGATCTTTGAAGAAGTAAGTTAGTTTATGGTCAGTAGGGTAAACCCTGATGCAGTGTGACGGGAACACCATGAGAAGAGAACCTGAGGACATAACGACGTGGTTGAGACCATGGCAGACCCAAGGGAACAACTACCTGTAGAACAAGTAGGAAAACTTCAGATGCCGCCCTCCAACAGAAGAAAGACGGTTTTATCTGTGGCATTTGTCTCAGCAGACTATGTATAACAGCTAGAAGCTGGAAAGAACCATTCCTCAATAGAGGAATGGATACAGAAACTGTGTTACATTTACACAATGGAGTACTACTCAGCTATTAAAAACAATGAATTTATGAAATTCTTGGGCAAATGGATAGATGTGGAGGATATCATCCTTAGTGAGGAAACCCAATCACAAAAAGAGTCACTTGATATGCACTCACTGATAAGTGGATATTAGCCCAGAAACCTAGAATACCCAAGATAAAATTTGCAAAACACAAGAAAATCAGGAAGAAGGAAGACCAACATGTGGATGCTTCATTCCTTCCTAGAATAGGGAACAAAATACCCATGGAAGGAGTTACAAAGACAAAGTTTGGAGCCAGGACGAAAAGATGGACCATCCAGAGACTGCCCTACCCGGGGATCCATCCCATAATCAGCCACCAAACCCAGACACTATTGCATATGCCAGCAAGATTTTGCTGAAAGGACCCTGATATATTTGTCTCTTGTGAGGCCATGTCAGTGCCTGGCAAATACAGAAGTGGATGCTCACAGTCAGCTATTGGAGGCTCACAGGGCCCCCAATGGAGGAGCTAGAGAAAGTACCCAAGAAGCTGAAGGAGTCTGCAACCCTATAGGTGGAACAACAATATGAACTAATCAGTACCCCCAGAGCTCATGTTTCTAGCTGCATATATAGCAGAAGATGGCCTAGTCAGGAAGAGAGGCCCCTTGGTCTTGCAAACTTTATATGCCCCAGTACAGGGGAACTCCAGGGCCAAGAAGTAGGGGTGGGTGGGTAGGGGAGCAGGGCAGGGGGAGGTTATAGGGGACTTTGGGGATAACATTTGAAATGCAAATAAAGAAAATATCTAATAAAAATTAAAAAAAAAAAAGAAAAGAAAAAGAAAATACCTCTTATAGAGGATAGCAGGATTGAGGCCTCCTGGGAAGCAAGGAGCCTGGGCCAAGACAAAGATGAACACAGCCTACTCAGCAGTGGGCTGTTTCCAGTGTCCTCAAGTCGGACATCTCTCTGGAGTCTGCCTCCTGACGAACTACGTGCAGAAGGTATTAGTGTAAGTTTTGCATAGCCACTGGACCTACACTCCTATCTGCAACTGTCTGGGAGAGCAGTTGGTTCCATTTACAAACTCATATTGGTCTCAGTTGGACAGACAATCGTGCTCCCCCAACCAGGCCAATCTTGTGCAGATAGACATAAACCACAGACTAGTTGTTATGTTCTCACACCATCACAAAGCAGGTTTTGAACACCAAAGTATCAAATGATAATTGCTAAACATGGGAAAGCAGATGCTGAGGCCTGGTTGTGCTGAGTTCTATGGTCATGTGTAGCTTGTATGCATGTGTGGGTGTAGGTGTGGGTATGGGTGTGTGCATGTGTAGAGATCTGACAACATTGGATGTCAGTCTGCCCCCTCTACCTTGAGATAGGGCTCTTTGTCCCTGGCCAGTCTATACAACAAGCTAGCTGCCCAGTGAACTGATGATTCTCCACTTTGCAGCTGTATTTGGAGCATGGGAATTATAGATATACACTGTTGCTTCCAGCTTTTACTTGAGTTTGAAGAGTTCTGAGTCAGGTCATTGTACTTTCAAGGTACCTACTGAGCTATCTTTCTAGTCTCTACTCAGACATTTCTAAAAGTTTCACTTGGCACTTGTATGATTCGCTTTTGTTTGTAGTAGTCCCTTAATGGTCATTTTCATATGTATTCTGGGGAACCTTCAGTGACCAGAAGCCAGGCTACTTATCTATCACAGACAGATGAGGACATAAGAACCTCAGTCCCTCTGTCAGTGCCTGGTGTCTGTGGTGGTTGTCGTCGTTTGTTGTTCAGTTTGTGGTTAAATATGCATAGCATGAAACGTTTATGTTTAGCACCCAATAAACTGCCCTACTGTGCTGCTAGCTCTCCTCCTTCCTCCCTCCAGCCCAGCCACCATTCTTCTTCTTCAGAGAATTGGAGTTCTTATACAGGTCTTTCACTTACTTGCTTAGACTTGCACCAAGATACTTTATATCATCTGTGGCTATTGTAATGGATGTTGTTTTGCTGATTTTTTTTTTAGTTGATTTTTGTATCCAGCCACTGTTCTGAAGGTGTTTACCAGCTTTAGAAGTCCCCTGGTAGAATTTTGGAGTCACTTATGTAAACTATCATATCATACTCCAATAGCAATACTTTGACTTCTTCCTTTCCCGTTTGTATCCCTTTGATCTGCTTACTTCTCTGCCTAAAAGTTCAAGTATTATATTGGATAGATAGGGTGAGAGTGGGCAGCTTTGTCTTTTGCCTGATTTTAGTGTAATTGCTTCCATTTTTTTCTTCATTTAATTTGATATTCCTATTGGTTTGCTATGTATTGCTTTTATTGTGTTCATGTATGTGCCTTGTATCCATGATCTCTCCAAGACTTTTTAACATGGTGGGTTGTTAGATTTTGTCAAAGACTTTTTCAGCATCTAATGAGATGATCATTTTTTTTGTCTTTTATTTTGTTTTGTTTTATTTGTAGTTTGTTTATTTGGTGCATTACATTGATTGATTTTCCTGTTTTATACAATTCCTGCATCTCTCGGATGAAACATACTTGATCATGGTGGATGATGTTTTTTATGTGTTTTTAGATTTAGTTTACAAGTATTTTATTGTCTACTTTTCATTTCATAAGGGAAATTGGTCTGAAATCTCTTTGTTGAGTCTGTGTGTGGTATCAGGTATCAGGGCGAATGTGGACTCATAAAAGGAATTTGACAGTGTTCCTTCTGTTTCTATTTTGTGGAATAATTTGAGGAGAATTGGAATTAGCTCTTCTTTAAAAGTCTTGGTAGAATTTCTTAGCTAAAGCTATCTAGCCAGGGGTGATAGTGGCAGTGGCTGCTGCTATTGTCATTGTTGTTGTTGGAAGACTTTTAATGTTTGCTTCTATTTCCTTAGGGGTTAGAGGACTATTTATATACTTTAGCTAATATCTTGATTTAACTTTGGTAAGTGGTATATTTCAATAAAATCATGCATTTAATTTAGATTTTCCAATTGTGTGGAGTACAAGTTTTTGAAGAAAGACCTAATTTTTTTTTTGGGGGGGGGGGATCTTCTTTGGTATCCACCCCCCTTTCATTTCTGATTTTGTTAATTTGGATATTGCCCATCTGCCTTATCTTTAGTTTGGCTACGGGTTTGTCTATCTTGTTGATTTTTCTCAACCAATTCTTTGTTTCATTGATTCTTTGTATTTTTGTTTCTATTTTAATTATTTCAGCCCTGACGTTGTTTCCTGCCATCTATTCTTCTTTTTGTTCTATAAATTTCAGGTATGCTGTTAAATCACAAATATGAGCTCTCATTAATTTCTTTTTGAAAGCATGTAATGCTATGAACTTTTCTTTTATCACAAATTTCATTGTGTCCCATAAGTTTGGGCATGCTGTACATTCATTTTCATTGAATACTAAAAAGTCTTTAATTTCTTTGTTTCTACCTTGACCCAGATGTCATTCAGTAGAAAATTATTCAGTTTCTATGAGTTTGTAGGTGTTGTTGTTGTTGTTGAAGTCCAGCTTTAATCCATGGTGGTCTGAGCAGACACAGGGTGTTACTTCAGTTCTCTTGTGTGTGCTAAGATTTGCTTTGTAACTGAGTATGTGGTCAGTTTTGGTGAAGTTTCCATGAGGTGCTGAGGATATTCTTTTGTGTTTGGGTGAAATGTTCTATAGATCTCTGTTAGGTCCATTTGAGTCATAACATCTGTTAGTTCCATTATTTCTCTGTTTGGTTTCTGTCTGGATGATCTGTCCATTGGTGAGAATGGTATGTTGAAGTTTCCCACTATTTATGTTTGGGGTTCAAGTGTGATTTAAGCATCAACAATGTTTCTTTTACAACTATGAGTGCCCTTGCATTTGGGGCATAAGTGTTCAAAATTGAGATATCATCTTGGTAGATTTTTTTTCCTTTGATAAGTATGAAATGTCTTTCCCCAACTCTTTTGATTGATTTTGATTGGAAATCCATTTTATTAGATATAGAATGGCTACTCTTCATTTGCTTGGAATTTTTTTCCAGCCCTTTACTCTGAAGAAATGTCTATCTTTGTTATTGAGATTTGTTTCTTGTATGTAGCAGAATGATGGGTTCTGTTTTAACATCCATTCTCTAGTATGTGTCTTTTTATTGTGTAGTTGAGTTCATTGATATTGAGAGATATTAATGACCAATGATTGTTAATTTCTGTTATTTTAATGTTGGTGGTGGTACTGAATGTATCCTTTCGCTTGTCTGTGAATCTGTGTGTCTGCACTTCTTTTTGTTTTCTCTGTTACCTTGGTTGTAGTGCAATTTTACTTCTACTATATTCTATAGGACTGGAATTTGGGAATTAATATTGTTTAAATTTGGTTTTGTCATAGAATATCTGTCTTCTCCATCTATGGTGATTGAAAGTTTTGTTGGGTATAGTAGTCTAGGCTACTGTCATTTGGTATCTATCTGGTATCTGTCGTTTCTTAGACTGCCCTGGCCCTTCTGACTTTCACAGTCACTGTTGAGAAGTAGGCTGTAATTCTAATAGGTCTGCTTTTAAATGGTACTAAGCCTTTTTCTCTTGCAGTTTTTTTCTTTGTTCTGTACATTTAGTGTTTTGATATTGCGTGGTGGGAAGATTCTCTTTTATGGTCTAGTCTTGGTGTTCTGTAAGCTTCTTGGACATTTATGGGCATCTTTTCTTTATGGTAGGGAAATTTTCTTCTATGATTTTGTTGAAAATACTGTTTGGACCTTTGAGCTGATATTCCTCCTTTTCCTCCTCCTTCTCCTTCTCCTCTTCCTCTTCTGATTTTGTTGAAAATATTTTTTGGACCTTTGAGCTGGGATGATGATGATGGTGCTTTTGCTGCTTCGGCTGCTGCTGCTGTGTCTCCTCCTCCTTTTTCTCCTCCTCTTTCTCCTCCTCTTCCTCTTCCTCCTCCTCCTCTTCTATTCCTGCTATTCTTCATTTTGATCTTTTTACAGTGTCCCATATTTCCTGGTTGTTTTGTATCAGGAACTTCTTAAATTTAATATTTCTTTGGCTGATGTATCAGTATCTTTTATTGTATCTTCTGCACCTAAGATTCTCTCTTCCATCTCTTGTAGTCTGTTGGTGATGCTTGCTTGCATCTGTACTTTCTGTTTCATCTCCAGGATTTCTCAGTTTGTGGGGTTTTTTTGTTTTGTTTTGTTTCTGTTACTATTTTCAATTCTTTGATAGTTTACTTCATTTCCTTCACCTGTTTGTATTTTTCTGTATTTCTTTAAGGGATTTATTAATTTCCTTTATCAACGTCATAAGACTGAATATAAGGTAATTTTTATGTGTGTGTGTGTGCTTTCACTGTGATTCTTAGGTACAATTTGAATGGGACTGAGAGCAAGATAGTGGTGCACTGGCTTAGGTTTGAAGAGTGATGCATAGGATGTTCAGGACCCACCCAAGTTCAGCTTCACAAATGAGGAATAGAGACCAGGCTCCTACCAAGTGGGTTCCTCTACTCAAATTCCTCCATCTCTGGCTGCCCCTTTCCACCAGAGCTTCATCCTCCTTGCTCAGAACCCTTCTCACTTATCTAGAAAAACAGCTGGCATGAAAAACAGGTGTCCTGACTAAGAAATGTGGAAGCCAGACCAAACAATTGCAGTGTACTGTGTCAAAGGGCAGAAGAAGGTACCCCAGAGTGTTGGCCCAACATACTAGGTGCTTACTTTCTGGGGAGATAATCAGGATCAGCTCCCACAATATTAACCAAGTATGTCTACTTTGAAAGATGAATGAGATAGCCTTGGTGTTGAAATATGAAAATTCACTCTGGCTGTTGCCATTCCTATTTATAAAAATAAAAGTGAGCTTTCTGTGTACCTAAACACCTCTCCTCTCACTGTGGAGACCTGTCCAGCAGCCAACTCCACATGGGACCTATTAGAAGGGCCCATCTCCAGACCAACTAAGCTAAAGCTAGAGTAGAAGTGCTCTGCCAGCTTCTTTAGCATGTTCTGAAACACCCAGCTCAAAGCCCAGGGTCCTGGAATTCCTTTAAGGGTTGGGTCTAGAATTGTCTTTTCATATAAGAATGCCCTAAACACTTTCCTTTTCCTCCCAATGAGGGAGTACAGAGGCCAGCTGCTCCTAGATATTTTCTGAAGCTCCCTGGCCTGTTCCTTGATGGATTCCTTGAGGGACAGGCATTGCCTGTGTCAGGCCTTAGTGATATGAATCTCTCTAAAGCAGTTTCTGTTGATCATCACAGTCAGACTTCACCTTTCTGGGCTCCAGCTTATATGTTGGTGATATTGCATAGCTAGTGTTCAACCAGGCAGTTAATTAGATCAGTTTTGTTCCTGAAGGATGCAATTTTCTGGAGTCCTCAGTGGGTGGCAGCCATGCCTATTCATAGGCAGCTAAGTGTGACTGTTGTTGCTTTTGTTTTGTAGGAATGAACTGGAGAGGCAGTTTCTTGAATTGCTACAGTTTAACATCAATGTTCCTTCCAGTGTGTATGCCAAGTATTATTTTGATCTTCGTTCTCTAGCAGAAGCAAACAACCTGAGCTTTCCTTTGGAGCCCCTTAGCAGAGAGCGTGCCCACAAGCTTGAGGTAAGAGGGATTCACACACCACTGCATTGCCCCATTACCATCTCTGTGCCCCACACTTTAAGTATTCTCCACTTTGTGTTGGCAAATTAAGGACAGGGCTCTAGATGGATTGCAGGCCAGTTCATTAACTGAGTATATATGTATTCTTCATTTTTTAACAACTATAAGGCAGCTTTTCCTTATTGTATACCAATTCTATTTCTAAGTGATTCTTTTTAACATTCTTATGTTTATGGTTTTACTTTCTTATTTTTATAAGTCTACAAAGTAAGTATTTTCCACCATGCATTAACAATAAAAAAAAATAATAATGGAAGAAGCTGCCAAGTGGCCTTAGCAATTGAGAGCCAAGAAAAGCTATTTATGATTGTCTTACTTTTTTTTTCCTAAAGGAGTCTTTTGTAGTTGGAACTAAGGCCTGCCTAAATGTATATGGTCTGGGTTGAAGGCTGTTGTTACTAACCAATGACTGTTTATCACAGCAAATGTATGTTTCTATCAACTCTTTACATCTGGTTTAATGGGTAGCATGAAAGGCAAAGAGTTAAGAAGGAACTCTAGTGACCCTGCTCCAATGTGTGCTGACCCTGTTCTCTGTCCTCTGACTTCAGCCCTAGGCAGTGTGGTCTCAGCCATAGAGCCTGTTCTAGATTAGTTTCTATGCTTTGATAAAACATCACTAATACCAGCTTGAGGAAAAAAGAATCGTAGTATTTCTACATTATAGTTCATTGCTGAAAGGGAAGACAAGGCAGGGCAGGACCCCAGAAGCTAGAACTGAAACAGAGGCTAAAGAGGAATGCTGCTTAATGGTTTCCTCTCATGGCTTGCCCAGTGTGCTTTGTTCCTACCCAGGACCACCTACCAGAGGTGGCACTCCCCACAGACCAGTCTGATAGAGACATTTTCTCAGTTGAGGTTGCGTCTTCCCCGATGACTCTAGCTTATGTGAAGTTGACAAAAAAAAAAAAACAAAAACAAAAACAAACAAAAAACTGACCCAGTATAAAGCCTTAGACCACAGTGGGAGATGAGAGTCCTTTTCCAAACTTGCCAATGCCTTATGTGCCTACTCTACTGTTTGGCCTGGTGCTCTGACAAGGTCAGTAGTTGTATAAAATCAGGCCAGAGGTAGAAAGAGTTTTTTTTGTTTGGTTGGTTTGGTTTGGTTTGGGTTTGTTAAGAAGTATCTTTAGTGTGAATTTCCTTCACATTCATTCTGTTGAAAACTGTTGTAGTTTTCTTACTGTTGCTGTTATAAAATACCCTGGCAACAATATGAAGGAGAAGTGGGTTAGTGTTAAGATCTCATTATTTCAAAGAAAGTCAAAGCAGCTAGAGACATAACATCTGAGAACAGAGTAAGAATAAAGGCATACATGCTTAGTGCTCAGCCAGCTTACTCTACTGTCCAGGACCCAAACCAGGGAATGGGGCCACCCACAGTGAGCAGATCTTCCTATATCAATTGAGGTAATCAGAACAGTTCCCTATAGACATTCCCACAGGTCACTCTGCTCTAGAGAATTCCTCATTGAGATTCTTTCTCTCAAGTGATATAATATCATCCCTGTTCCTGCTTATTTTGTTTGAAGCTGTTGGTTTGGGCACACAGATTCTAAGTTTTTTTCCTTAAAAATTACAACTAAAAGAGAAGTTAGGGGCTGGTGAGATGGCTCAGCGGGTAAGAGCACCCAACTGCTCTTCCAAAGGTCCTGAGTTCAAATCCCAGCAACCACATGGTAGCTCACAACCATCCACAACGAGATATGACTCCCTCTTCTGGTGTGTCTGAAGACAGCTACAGTGTACTTACATATAGTAAATAAATAAATATTTAAAAAAAAAAAAAGAGAGAGATAAGTTGGGAATCTTTTTTATTAAATTTTGGAGACAGGGTCTCTTTACCTAGTCTTGACTGGACTCACTATGTAGACCTCAAATTCACAGAAATCTGGCCTCAAACTCTCAGAAAACTTCCTGCACCTACTTCCTAAGTGCTTCGTTTTAAGCTGTGCACCACAACACCCCCATCAGTCAATTAATTTTAAGATGGAATCTCAGTAAAGCAAGGAGACAAGGAGACAGGCTGGGTGCTAAGTACTGGGACTAAAGAACTCCAGGGAGGTGCCACTGTCCCCTTTAGTGCAGATCTGTACCACATGCAAAGTACCTTACAGATTTATCTTTTAAAAAATTACTCTGAACCAGGCTCAAAGTGTTTGGCTCTGTCTACATGTCCGAGAAAGCTGTTGTTACCACATATAGTTTGGTTAAGAGGGAACACTACTGTCTGTTGTTATTATTATGAATTCAGACACACACTAGTCATGAGAAATAGCAATTGGTAATCTCAGAAATTTTAAATAAAAGACCCAAAAACTCTGTACGTAGTGCCTGGTAATTTGTCTGTTCTCCCAGCTGACCACTTGGCTTCAACATGGATGCCTGTCTGGTTTCTCTTCTCCAGTCCATCTTCTCTGCTGATACTGGAGTTATTTTCCTAAATGCAGCCTCTGATTTTATCATGTTCTCTTAAGATTAGTGGCAGGTTTGCACTGGCTGCAAACTATAAAGCATTTCCATCCTGGCCTGCGTGGGCTCTCCATCCCTGAAAACCCCCTGTCTGGTCTCACTAACACCCACCATGTGGGTCCACCCTGGCTCAACTCTGGACACCTTCTTTGTTGCCATCCTTATTCTGGTTGTCTCTCACCAGTGCAGTGCTCATTATGGTCGTCCCTCACAGTAGCTTTAGCTGTTTCTTCTCTTCTGCTTTCAAGGTCATGATACAGACACACACCACCTCCACCCCATTTCAAAACAGGGCTGGAGTTGTGCTAGGCAGCAAGACCAGTTGAGCCAGCAGATGTGACAGTCTTGCAGAGCCCCTGGCTGAGGTGGGACCTTGGTGTGTACCTGACTTGCACTGTCTTTCTCCCTCTCAGGCCATCTCTCGTCTCTGTGAGGACAAGTACAAGGACCTGAGAAAACCCATGAGGAAGCGTTCGGCAAGTGCTGACAACCTGATTCTGCCACGGTGGTCCCCGGCCATCATCTCCTAACTGGGGAACTCTCCTAAGACTGTGCTGTCCCTCAGTTTCTCCTTTTGTTTAAAGATGAACTTGGGTGGTTTTGTTTGGTTTGGTTTTCTTTTTTCCTTCTGTTTTTAACAATAGCCCCATCAAGGCTGCCTTCAGCCCACCTCCACACTTCGTGGGTCCATGCAAAGAGGCTTTAAGGGACGTGAAATCAGTATTCAGGAAACTTGGTATCAAGCCTTCCCGGCCATCATGAATAGCACTTCTTTCATGGAGGAAACAGACTCTAATCCTGGAGAAGGAAATGAAGGAAAAGGAAGTTGTGTTAAGGGATAGATTACTTGGTAGCTTTGCTGTTTCTGGGTCCTTGTCTGGTCATAGATTCCAGATGGAGCCAGATGATAGGTAGCAGAGTTGAACGCATCTCCAAATGAGGAATGCCATGCGATGCCCTTGGAATCTGTATGCTCTGTAAGCCTTCCTGCATCCCTTCATGCTGCTCTCTTGGGACTGGGGATGGCGATGTTTGTTCAGTTTTATTCTGGTTTGGTTTTGATTCCTCAGAGCAGAGAGTATAGTTTGTAACCACCATGGCACAGACATCCAAATAAATAGTACTGATTGTTTATCTCTGCTCCATTTTCTCTAGCCTTCTTCTGAGCTTTCTTCCTCACAAGTAAGATGTGCTTGTTGTGTTTCTACACACCTGTTTTATATGATTCTCTTTCAACAATAGCAGGATTAACTTGACTGTAGTACTGAACCAAAACTATCCCTCTCCTGCCTAATTCCAAGAACATTCTATCTAGATTAATATGGGTGCTTGTGCCTTCCAGTTTTCTTGCAATTGGTTGTTCTTGGTTTTGGTTTTGTCACCTCCTCTCCATCCCAGGTTCTCTTTTTCTGCTAACATGAAGGTGTAATTACAAAACTCAGTCAGACTTTGTGGCTGAAGGCAAAGGCCCTCAGCACAGCATCTTGGATAGAGAAGTATCCCGGGAGCCAGGTTTTCCTGACCTCATGAGGAGCCATGTCCACATGCTCCCTGCCTGGTCAGTCTTCTACTTCCATGTCCATTGTTGTAAGCAATATTCTCCTTGAATTTTATATGCTTCCTTTAAATCAAATTTAGTCTATTTGTATACAATTTTTTAAAAAATCTAAAATTTAGAAAATGGGAAGTGGGTGGGTGGGTATCCAGTGGGAAGATCACTAAAAGGCAAAATGTTACTATTTCCTGAGGTATTTTTCACAGAATGATTGAATAAAAAAAAAAAATTCAACTTGCATTCTCATTGTGGGTGCTTGGAGAAGCTACACAAACTGTGAAGGTTCATACTTCCTTAATTATAACCAGCTTTTGTGTTTTCTGACTGTTTTTGACTTGTTTGGGGGATAGATTAACCTCTTCTATTGAGTACAGTAAAAGGGTTAGAGGTACCTATTAAAGAGAGAATCTGACATGAAGTCTAAGAGTCTGAGTCACACACAAGTGCTTTGCTTCCGCCCATCTTAGGTTGACATGACCGGGGTTTGTGAGGTTTTCCTTGTTTGAGATACATTCTAGCATTTGCTTTGTTATATACTCCTCCTGTGCGAGCTTGGAAAAGTTTAGAATTGTATGCTAGTTTTGAATACCATAAAATCATATGCCTGACCCCTCTCAATAGAGCACACTTTGAAAATAGAACAAAATATCAAAATCCCAAAAGTATGGAGCCACAAATGTTTGTAAGGATTCAATGCAGTTCTTGTGCAGTTTTTATGCAATATGAGCAAATTCTAGCCTAAACTTCCAAAGCAGGAAGTAAAAACTTAACCACCCTCCTGTTGCATCTTTGATGATTTGCTCTGAGTGGAAAACAGGATCAGCTTCTCTCCTTACAAACCTTAAACAGAGATCTAAAAATGTAGAAAGTGTCATTTTGTATTCCCTCATCTCTATAACCCTAAAGGACCTATTTTCTTAGCCAAATATGAATGCCTCGTAGATGAATCCCCCCCTCGTGGAAAGTACCTGATTTTGCCAGCCCGTTTCAGGGAAGAACGGCTGAGTTGATAGCAGAGATCTTACTTTTATTCCTTATTTGAATGGGAGATTTGGAAATTGACTTATGTAAATAGTTCAATGCACCTGATACTATTTTGTGGAGTTTATTAAACTACTTTAAAAGATTGTACAGTGTGTTTGTTGTATGTGTGTGCACACAGTCTGGTACCTGACATCCAACAGTGACTCTATAGCCTGGCTTGGTTTTATTCAGACTGTTGACTATTGTTTTCAAGCCTTGTACACTGGACTCTACCTCTGAATAGGAAGGTTTTCCCTTTGCATCACTGAGTGTTAAACTGTATTAATTGGTTGTATTTTCTTGCACTAAGGATTTCAGTTGTACTGTTTAGTCTGAATTACTAGGCATGTAAGTATAGGCTCATTTAATTTTTCTATACAATAATGAAGACTTATTTTTGTTTTCTGGGTTGTTCTCAGGTTGCCAAAATAAAAAGGAGATAAAACCAACCTAATAGTAGTGTTGATAAATAAATCATAGTGAGTGTAACTTGTTTGCAAAGTAGATCGGTGTCCGACAGGTAACGCTGGATGCTGTTTGGGAATGCTGTCTCAGTGCAGCCTCTAGTAAAGAGCTCATTGTCATTGTTGAAGGATGAAGAAAGCCACAGTTTCTTGACGATAGACTTGATTTAAACAGCAAATATAATTTGTTGAAGAATAAACACACATTCCTGTAAATTTTGTTTCTTTTTCACTGGGGAAAGAAAGGAGTTACAGCTAAAATATAATGAGCTCCTGAAGGGTCTAGAGGGGCTTTCATGCCTTAATGTTCAGGTGAGGTCAGCTGTGGCTTCACGCCTCCAGCTGTTGAAGATGGCTCTTCTGTTCTGTGATCCTTCTCCGTGGTCTTTACCTGGGATAGCTCCAACTTGGTGTTTCCCTTGCTTCAGGGAATTTTGCTGCGTCAAGGCAGAATTTGGTGAGTTATGATTTTGCATATTCTTGCTGCTTTAGGGGCTGCAACCTGGGGCCATATTATAAGCTTTGAGTTTATATATGTATATATTCTTAGTTCACTATAGGTATTTAATAAGTTAAAAAAATATATGTACATAGAACAAATACTGTCTGCCTTCCTGCTATATTTTTTTAATTATGTTGGTATAAAATTGGACAGTGTTTCCAGAGTGGTAATACTGGATCATGATTGTGAGGGTGGCCTGCCTGGTCTACGTAGTAATACTCTGCCTCAGAGAAGTAAAAATGAGCAGGTTTTAGGGGTGATGAGTAAATTAATTCTAAGAATAGTGAGAGAAAGTGTGTATGTCTTCAGTTACTGAGAAACTGAAGCCCACCTGGGACTTCAACCAGGTGAGGAACTAAGTTAGCCAGTAGGCATCAGAGCACATGCTTTCCTTAAATACTGTTTCTGTCTTATAAACCACTGTGTCCTGGCCTTCAGTGGTGTGAATATCTCAAGACCGAGCCTTGGCAGTTCTTAACATGAATGGCCTTCTCCTCGTTACCAGGAGGAAACAGGAAGCATAGCCTGGAGCACAAGTGGGGAAAGTACTCAGCTCAGGGCTAGAACCCCTCAGCTCTATAAGCAGAAAGAAAACTCCAGCCTGTAATAGGA
Organism: Mus pahari; assembly: GCF_900095145.1. NCBI lineage: Eukaryota > Metazoa > Chordata > Mammalia > Rodentia > Muridae > Mus > Mus pahari. The sequence continues at coordinate 5,563,968 of NC_034604.1, read as the reverse complement.
ATAACAGTTCAGCCTTACTGAATGCAGAGCACAGAGCAGCACCAGAATGCCCTCCCAGAAGCAAGCTGCCTGACAGCTCATTAGAGATAAGGGAGTCAGTGAGGCGTGTGCTCGCACTGCTGATGACTTCACCAAGCCATACTCCATGCTACTCGTTAGAGCTTCTTACTGAGTTTGTACATGTCATGGCCACAGATCCTCTGGTGCCACTTTTACTAGAAACTTTTTCGGTAAGCAATACAATAATTACTTTTACTGATGGTGTGTCATTAGAAGCTGCTTTGTGTGTACACTGCTGCAGGGTGAGCAATGCCCAAGCCAGGACTTGTTCCAAAAACCATGTAGAGTTCTCCAAGAACCTGTTTATACTAAGAAATGCCCTCCAACATGTCTGACTGGATGGCATTTGGGGTTTATAGGTCCTAGTAAACCATCTTGTATCCTTTTGTGATTTGTTTGGGGGCAAGGAACTTTATTCCTTTTGAGAACTTTTGTTTATAAATAGACTCAAATGTGCAATCAAAAACTGTCATCTCAAAATAAATGCAGTTTTGACAAAAATGTTAACCATGACTTCATCTTATATGTAATACTTTATTGATGTTGGTATTGATCTGTGTTATAATGGAACATGGAATTCTATTCCAAGGCTAAACTATGACACTGCCTTCACCTTCATCCTCTCATTGAAGGTTGCTGTCAGACTCTTGCTAGTACAGGAACACATGTACTAAGTGGTTCTTGTGGGATGCTAGGAAATCTGAATGCACTTTTTAAAAGCATAAGCCCACCTGAGTTCCCTGGGATGTTAGTCCACTTTTGTAAGGCCCACTCCATGAGAGAGTGGCTCTTACATTGGTAGATGCAGTTCTCATGTAAAGGCCATGGCTGTTACAACGTCAGCTATATTCTGTCCTTTTCCAGCTCTCTTGTCATTATTGACTTCAAGTAGCATTCCACTGAATCTAGCCATTGTGTTTTTGTCTGGGTTGCTAGATTCTGGGAAAATGAGGTGGATATCTGACTTCACCCCCAACTGAAGCTGTTCTAGAAAGAGTGCTACTTCACCCTGAACTCACCCTGGAAGCCTAACTTTGCAAAAAGAAAGGATTTTGCCTCCTCCCTTGTGGTATGTCCCACCAGTCCAGAAGACTAATAAGCAACCACCTCCAAGCTTCCTATATCTGCACCTGAGCACCAGCTACTGCAGTCTATGGAAAAGTTCTTGCCTTTAAGGGGATACCGGAAAGTTAGGGAAACTTGGGAAAAGACTGATATTTGTAAGTAAAACATGGTGAAGTAACCGTAGTGTGCTATACCATATGGGAGGCCTTAGTGACCTCATATATCAGCCTATAAGTGAAAGATATATTCCTGGCCATGACAAGAATTCTAAGTGTGTCTGGATAATACTAAATTTGGAGTCTCTGGATATTAATAACAAAAGTTCTCATCCAGTTGGTGTTTGAGAAAGAAGAAACAAAGAGATTGAAGGTGGTGCAGTGGGAAAGCAGCAGTAGGTCACATACTTACCAGTCCTGTCCAGACACCTGCAGTGCTGAGCCTGCATGGTAGTTTCCTATAGGTGGCAAAACCTGAAACATGTATATTTGTTTAATAAGTTAATTTTAATGTAGACTTTAAATGATCCTTATATTGCATTCAGCAGCTGTGTATTGACCATGTGTGGTGGTAGACAGTGCTAGTGTTAGGCCTAGTACAGTATAAACGAGACAAGGTCTTTGCAGGAGGGCTCATTAATAACTTTACAACTGTATACTAAGGTATGATGTCTTGACATTGGATGGTGTGGTAATAAGAGGGGGAAATAGAGTGGAAGTAACCTTTTGAATTGAGGTATCTGTGGAAGAGGCAAAGAGGGTTACTATGGTGGGCTACTGAAATGTTAAACTGTTTGAAGCTGGAGGCCAAGTGTGGTTAGCCCTTTGTATACAAAGGCCAACAATGGTAGGATCTCTGCCCTCTTCACACATGAAATATTGGCAACAAGCGAGTAGCCTATTCATGATGATGCAACTTCTGGGGGAAAGTGGCTCTTTGTATGTCTGTCATGTTGCTGTAGATTGTGACTGAACCGTCAGTCAAGAGGCTGGACCTCGTCTTCAGAACTACAACATGTAGGTGCTAATCAATGCTTTGCATATGACAGTAATGACATTGAATCCACTTTCTTTTTTTTTTTTTTAAGATTTATTTATTTATTATATGTAAGTACACTGTAGCTGTCTTCAGACACTCCAGAAGAGGGCGTCAGATCTTGTTATGGATGGTTATGAGCCACCATGTGGTTGCTGGGATTTGAACTCCAGACCTTCAGAAGAGCAGTCGGGTGCTCTTACCCACTGAGCCATCTCACCAGCCCTGAATCCACTTTCTTGCTGTAGGCATGAAAAGAATATCTGAACTTGGTAACATGTAAATAAGCCACTTCCTGGACATTGTTTCTTCCTATAGATAATAATTGTTCGACAATTTTTTTGTTGTTGTTGAATGTCACCATGATTTGAAAACCTTAGAACTCATGTGGTTGCCACTAAAAAAGTCCAAGAGAAAGACGTAATACACTTTCAGTAAGGTGACAGTTGAAAGATTTCAATAAAAATAACACTTATAATTCACTAACAATAATCAATGCCTGTATATGATGCCATTCAAATTTATAGCATAATCCAAAAACAAGAATATGAAAGTGTTTACAGTGTGCCCAGCAGAGTAAGCTCTGAGTCCCTGAACTCTGTCATCTCAGGAGGTAGCAGTTATTGAAATGGATGGGGGCACTTTGATTGAGGCAGGTTCAATGCTTGATCAGTGAGGTCTATGGTAAAGCCTAAAAGACTGGTCACAGCTTTGTGATGCCTCTTATATGGTCTTTCATTGTCACTGAGAAGAAAAGAAGAAACAATCTCTTATTACAGACGATAAGCAGAGAACTAAACAGTTTTGCTCTGTATTTATGTCAAACCAAAACCTACAAATTTGATCTTTTTTAGAAATAAGATTTTTGTGGGTTTAGTTGAACCCATACTGAATCATGATCAGCCCTAAATCTAGCATCCAGACCCTTTAAGGAGGTGGAAATGAAAGATAAGTATGTTGAATCAACAAGCCAAGGAACTCCACCATCACTGTGCCACCAGAAACTACCAGGTGATGGGAAGACCTTTTCCCTACAGCTCTCAAAAAGTTGGTTCTTGTGGGATGCTAGGAAATCTGAATGCACTTTTTAAAAGCATAAGCCCACCTGAGTTTCCTGGGATGTTAGTCCACTTTTGTAAGGCCCACTCCATGAGAGAGTGGCTCTTACATTGGTAGATGCAGTTCTCATATAAAGGCCATGGTTGTTCCAACGTCAGCTATATTCTGTCCTTTTCCAGCTCTCTTGTAGTCATTATTGACCTCTACTGAATCTAGCCATTGTGTTTTTGTCTGGGTTGCTAGATTCTGGGAAAATGAGGTAGATATTTGACTTTCTATTTTCATGAAACATCACCTCAAAGCAGAATCAAGATGATGTCGAGAGTCATCTAGTGTGAAGACGCTTGTTACGGCAGCCCTTGGAAGCTAGCATGTTTATAATACCCAAGTTAAGCAATGTCATCAAAAAGACTTGAAGATAAGGGACATTACTACCATACTCCAAAATAAAAAGATAGACTGGTTCAAAGATGCCTTTCCCCCACTCTCCTCTATCCATTGTACTGTCAGTCCACCATTAGGATTTGTCTCAGAGCTACTTTCTGACATGTTCCTATACTCTTCACAGGGTTTCTCACCTTCATTTACACATCATTGAATGCCACTTATCAACCTCGTAGAAAGAAGCTGTTTGCCCTGCTTGGCTCTTTCAGTCTTTATGCATCTCCTGTTTCTCTTGCCCATCTATTTATGGTCTTCCTGTCACTGCAATGCATAAGGAAGTCTCCGTCTACTGTATTCCCTGTGTTACAGGGCTCACACCAGCTATAACTCAATAGTGAGCAAAGCGTGTATATTGTGGTGCACAGTTCAGAGAGCTAGAGAAATGGAGCCACAGCCAAAAAGGGTGAGCAAAGCCAAGCCAGAAGCATCACAGAAGATACTGAAATAGCCAACAGGTGGATATGGAGGGAAAACAACACACACACACACACACACACACACACACACACAGAAAAGGAAATTAAGTTACTCACTGTGACATGAGATACTACCTCACAAACCTGTCGCATTACAAGATAAAGTTGGTGAGCATGTGGAGAATAAGGATCCCTTACATTATTGAAATATAAATTGATGAAGCCAGTGGAAAACTGGACAGGTTCCTCAGATCATACTAGATAACATAACTCAGCTCTTCTGGGTGATATAGCAGAAGAAATGGAAATGTATTATCAAGGATATCCTTGTACTCCTATGTTCGCTAGAGCACTGTATAATAGCCAATATATATCTAGGTGTGTACTGACTGGTTTTGTGTGTCAACTTGACACAGGCTGGAGTTCGCAGAGAAAGGAGCTTCTGTTGGGGAAATGCTTCCATGAGATCCAGCTGTAGGGTATTTTTTTCAGTTGGTGATCAAGGGGGAGGGCCCATTGTGGGTGGTGCTGGTACTCTTGGGTTCTATAAGAAAGCAAGCTGAGCAAGTCAGTAAGAAACATCCCTCCATGGCCTCTGCATCAGCTCCTGCCTCCAGATTCCTGCCCTGTGTGAGTTCCAGCCCTGACTTCCTTTATTGATGCACAGCAATGTGGAAATGTAAGCTGAATAAACCCTTTTCTCCTCAACTTGCTACTTGGTCATGATGTTTTGTGCAGGAATAGAAACCCTGACTAAGACAAGGTGTCACCATTGGATAGATCAGTATAGAGTGTGTTCCTGTCATGCACAGGATTCTGGTCCAGGGCACCACAAAAATTTACACACACACACACCAGTAGAATACAATCCAACCTTTAGAGAATTGTCATGTGTGATAAAACAGATGAGATAATCCCAGTTGTCAATTTGAGATCTATAATCACCTGGAAAATGCATCTTTGGGGCTGCCTGTGATGATTATCTTGATTGAGTTAATTGATTATCTTGATTGAGTAAGACCTGCTTTCTGTGAGTGGCATCATTACCACATGAAAAGGAAAAAAATATGTGTGCACATGAGCAGTCATTCTCTGCTTCTTGACAACAGACATGTGATCCAAGCTCCTGTTTCAATGACTTCCATACCACGATGAAACTGTACCCTGGAAGTAGGAGCCAAAATAAGACTTTCTCTCCTTTATGTTGCTTTTGCCACTATTAACCTTAGCAAGAGAGAAGATAATGGATAACCCTGAAGAATATGGTATATGAAATCAACTGGACACAAAAATGCACTGGACCTGTTACGTAAGAAAGATAGGTACCCCCAAAACACACCATAAATGCCAAAGTCTTTGACTGCTCAAGTTCCTTACATGATGTGAAATACAGTGTTTGTATGTAGTACTCTTGTATAATTTCAGTAATGTAAGTTCTATGCACATACTGTGTTGCTTATAAGAGAAGGGCTGTGCACATTTACAACTGGTGTCACTTTAGTATTCATCAGTGGCTGATTGAATCCACTGTTGCGGACCTCAGTTGGTATGTATAGCACACTGCACATGGCATACTGCATAGTGGGCAGGCACAAGCCATGAGCACTCTAGAAAGTCAAATTCAGAAGTGGTAACTGCAAGAAGAGGAGGACATGGGGAGGGGAGATATTAAGCAAATGATAGATCATTTCAGTTAGGAAGAGTAGGTCTTAGTGTTCTGTTGAAGAGGCTATAATATGGCATTTGTGTTTCAAATTCCCTGAAAAGTTTATCATAAATTATGAATTGATTTACATGCTAATTAGTTTAACTTAACTATCCTATAAACAAGTACCCCATAAGTATACATTTATTATTTGTTAGTTAAAAACAATTAAGCAAGGCCTGATGGTACACTTTTGTGATATCAACTCAAGAGATAGAGGCAAGTTCAAGGCCAAACTAGACTTGTCTCGTACCACCACTTAATAAGTAAGTAAACTTTTTTTTAAAGTTGAGCCATTATGGAGCCTAAGTAAAAAAAAACAAGTTAGGTGGATGTTTAGAATGTAGGTTAGCAGTTAGGAAGCAAAGGAATACTAAGTGAAACTGTGTAGACCTAAGTCAGGTTCACTCTACATCTCCCGGGTTGAGTAGTAGCATTAGGAGGAACTGGTCTCCATAGACGCATGGTCACAAATATGTGAGACCCTGGAAGTCCACCCACAGATGCACACACACACACACACACATTAGAATATTGATGTCCAGTTTGTGATACTTCCATCTGGCAAGTTTTCTTCTTTGTCCCTTTTGCAGCTTCCTGATGAAGGCATAAGGCAGATATGCCCTATTGTATTTAATCAGTTACTGAAGCCGAGAAAGGCTGAATGACTTGGGAAATGTCATCATCCACCCACAAGTTATCAATTTCTGCAGCTGTCCTTCAAGCCATGTAAGCCAAGACACACCTGTCACCCAGGGCCCCCTGAGTGTGTCCTTCTGGAGTAGAGACAGCTGAACCATTCTGGCTTTAAAAAGACTTAGCAGACAGTGTACCTAGATATGCATGGTTGTGTTGGGTGCTTTGTTATTTTTATAGTTGCTAAATGTAGAAACAAACAGATGGTAGGGCTGCCCAGGAGTTGGCATTTTATAGAATGGTTTTCTGATTTTTCTGCCAGGACTCAGTATTCAAGCTTTGAAGAATCTGAGAACTAGAAAGTTTTAAGATAGCACTAAAGGTTATTTGTTACCATGTTTAAGTAACAAAACCTCTTAGGAATAACACCCCCTCTTAGGAGGAAGAACTTCCATTTTCTGTGTTCATGTTACATCAAGTCCATCTTGTTCTTTGTACCAGAACTTAGAAAGGTACCCACCATAATCAGCCAACAAACACAGACACCATTGAATACGCCAGCAAAATTTTGCTGAAAGGACCCTGATATAGCTGTCTGTCTCTTGTGAGGCTATGCCAATGCCTGGCAAACACAGAAGTGGATGCTCACAGCCAGCTATTGGATGGAACACAGGGCCCCCAATGGAGGAGCTAGAGAAAGTACCCAAGGAGCTGAAGGGGGCTGCAACCCTATAGGTGGAGCAACAATATGAACTAATCAGTACTCCCAGAGTTCGTGTCTCTAGCTGCATATGTAGCAGAAGATGGCCTACTTGGCCATCATTGGGAAGAGAGGCCCCTAGGTCTTGCAAACTTTATATGCCCTACTGGGAAATACAGTACAGGGGAAGGCCAGGGCCAAAAAGTGGGACTGGATGGGTAAGGGAACAGGGTCGGTGGAGGGTATAGGGGACTTTTGGGATAGCATTTGAAATGTAAATGAAGAAAATATCTAATAAAAAAAAAGAAAAAAGAAAGGTACCCACACCAGATACTGCATGAATGTGTAGGAGGGATGAGTGAACACAAGGGTGTGTTAGAGCAAAAAGGCAGCACATGCCAGCAGTAGTGTGGGAAAGTAAGAACATTATACACCACTGGTGGGAAGATAAATTGGTGAAGTCTGTGTGGAAGTTTCTTAAACAACTGAAAACAGAGATGCCACTCCTGGAAATGTATCAAAAGGACACTAAGTGTCCCACAGACATGCTTACATATCCTTATTACAGCACTATGTGCAATTGCTAAGGTATTGGCAGATGAATGAACAACAACAAAAATGTATGTCTACATAGTAGATTTTATTCACCTATAAAGAATATATACAGGATATAGTCCTGAGTAAGTGAAATAAGCCAGACTCAGAAAAAACATGACTGTGTTCTCTCCCAGACAGTAGGTGGAGATTTGAAGTAGATTTGAAAGGAGGAAGACGGGATCAAATGAAGGTAAAATGGGTGAATATGAGTAAAGTAGTTTTTCATTTCTTTGTTTTGATTTTTACTTTGCAGGTTTTTATTCAAATGAGAAGCTTGACCATCCACACATCTGAGAGCCCTCTTCCTCCTGATAGAAGTTTGCCTTCCTGGTCCTAGTCTGAGCATCTCCTGGGCATTGGTTTCCTCCCTGTGACTCTGGGGTGTCACTTCCACAAACAAGTTTTTGGGGAACAAAACTCTTAAGGATGAACATTGGGTGACAGTTGGCACCGTCAACAGCCCAAATATCAGGGTTGGAAATCCAATGGACCTGTAGTGTGTCCTTGTTCTGTGGCTGTGGGAGGCTGACTTGTAGAGGGCCTAAAGTACCCTCTTCCTCCACAGAGCTTCTGGTGTCACAGGTAGCTTCACATTCAGCCAGCTTTCTGACGGGGACCACATGGCAGGCATTGTATTTACAGCTGGTCATCTTTTTGGTTTTCTTGGAGTTCTTTCTGATGATGCCAGGTGATACTGGAATCTACTGAGTGGGATTCGGTGGTGAGGGTTATAAGGACAAATTTCTATGAATTCTGGCACCATAGGGAGTTGACTTGAAGCCAGGTGGAAGTGGTACACCTCACAAGGAAAAGCTCTTCCTAAGAAAGATTGTGCTGTCTTCTGCCAGGCTTTGGCTCTGGGGACTCTGGAGTGAAATTCTTACTCTTCAAGTTCTATCAGCAGCAACTGGAGCTGATAGAGGCCAGAAGAGAGCTCTGGACCTTCTGAAACTGGAGTTATAGATAATTTTAAGCCCCAGTGTGGGTGCTCGGAACTGAACTTGGGTCATAAGCTGTTTCTCCTGGCCATGCTGATGGTTCATCTCCTCTCATGGTGACTTCTCTAGCTCCTTGTGGCCTCTTCTCTCTCCCCAAGTAAAGTAGATATTATGTATGAAAATACTGTATGCTAACCAAAAAACAGTATAAGTAAAAAAAAAAAAAAAAAAAGAAATCTTTAAAAGTAAAAGGCCTGGCTGAAGAACCAGCCTTAGCTTTTCATTTGGTGGAATAATATACATGTAAAATCTAATCACTAGTGAAGATGAAAGCTGAAGCCTACTTTGCTGTATCAGTTTTTGTTACTGCAACAAACAACTGAGATTAACAGTTTAGAGAAACAACAGATTTATTTTTAGCTCATGGACATATGTTTTGGACGTATATGTGGCCCATAATCAAGGTAGGTATAACTTATAGTTCAGAAGGAAAGGTATCCTGGTAGTTTGGTAGCCAAGGAAAACCCCAGAGTTACACTGCACTACAAGCCTCACACAAGAGACTTATTGGGAGGGAAAAACCCAGGAGGGTGGCTGTCTCTGCTCAGGTGAGAAGCAGCAGGTCACTAGGCAGAGGCAAGCTTTATATAGAGTTTCAGGGGAGGGGGCTTTACAGGATGCATATTGGTGGAATTTGAAGTCCAGATCTTCCAGTGAGCTCAGGAATTGGAATTTCAGATTCTGAGCTTGGGCTTTTTACTGTGTGTGTAGGGTAAGGGGAGTGCCCAGCCATTTGGGTAGTTATTCTGTGGGTAGAATCTGGCCAATGGAGGTCCTCAGGGGAGAGACCTGGCTACTTTTGTGCCTCAGGGGGCTAACATTTTCCCCTTTAGGTTATTATTGATTAACAATCAGGGGTCAGAAAAGGGAGGCAGCATTATCATTAAACTACTTCTTGCTGAATGAGGCATTAAAGTCCTTAAGATGAACTTGACCTTCACCTTCAAGGTATGATTGAGAGTCCCAAACATCTGGCTTGGTAGCTAGCTGTCAAGTAAAAGGCCAAAGAAAAACACACTTGACCTCAAGACTAGGGCCAGAGAAAGAACACACTAGCCTAGACTTGACCCCAAGACCAGGGCCAAGAAATAGAATCCCACCAATCCTGAGCTTCAAAACCAAAGCCACATAATCCCTCCAATTCCAGGACACCCTGAAAATCACCACCACCAACCAAGAAACCCTATATAACCCCACTCTTTGCTCAGTTCTCTGCTGCTTCTCAATGAGCAGTGGAAGCCTGGGCTTTTCCCTCCCAATAAGTCTCTTGTGTGAGGTTTGTTGTGTGGTGTGACTTTATGGTATTCTGTTGCCAGGATACCGTTTGGAACAGAGCTGTAACACTTTAACCAGAGTAGAGCTTTCACTGGGGAAACCTCCCCTGCTGGAGCAGAGGCTTAATACTTCTATAGGAGAAGCCTTTTCCTTCAAAGCTGCAGCACCTGCATTTTGGTGCCAAAACAAAGGATAGGTGCCCATGGTGCTTGCAGGTTGAAATCTGAGCCTCACTGGAACCCCATAGCTCATCTCTAGCCCACCTGCCTCAGACTCACCTTCCTATGCACCAATGGCTCAGCACCCTACTCACAAGAAGCAATTAGTTAAGTTCACCTTGATCAGTGTAAACATTTTCCTGAATCCAAAGTAATGAATGTCGAGTAGCCCCAGCATACCTCTGGTGTTAACAGAGGTAGAGATACCTCCAGCCATGGTCTTTAAAGGCTATAGCTGACCCCTCCTCTTGATCCTATCCCACCACCCTCAGGGATGCAACTCTGCAGTTTCCTTAGGACCAATGGGCTATTGTACCCCTTCCTGCCCTCTTCTCCCACCTTCACTTTGGATCTGCCTGAAAATCTCATGACTCCTCTAGCCCCTTATTGCTATTACCACTCCATTCATCAACCCTTTCTTGTAGATGAGACTCTATTACTATGGCTCAGTTTTCATCCTCTCCTTCTGGCCCCTACAAAAGCTGGAGTACCAGGTGCTGAGTTTCTCCTCTGGCTTAGCCTGGCTAAGCCCTGACACCCATTGAGTGGGGTGACTTACTTATCTTCATTCAGTCCTCCCTGAACCCTAGCCTGGCTTCAGTGACATTTTCCTTCCCATCTCTCATCCATGGGAACAATGTCTTTCATACCCTCTCATTCCCCTTGGGATGTCTCTTAGAAAACCTCCAGTCTCTACATGTGGGACCCAACCTGAAGGATCCTAAATCTGTTTTCATTTGCAATCAAATTTGGCTTCAATATCTCTTAGATAATCAATCTAAATGGTCACCTAATCGTACTCTAGGTCCCAATATTATTAGGGACCTTTACAAATGCTATGAGCAATCAGGGAATGGAAAGAGATTTCCTATTCCCTGTTTCTATTTTCTCCTCTGTGAGATGTTTCTTTTTCTCTGGTCTTCCACCAAACATGCTGTGTAAATGTTCAATCTTTTAAGTAATCTTTGATGGATCTGTAAGTTTGTTACAAAAAATGTAAACAAGAAGCCTAGCAGTCAGGGGTAGAAAGCAAAGGAGAAGGCCTACTGCAGTCAGTGCACACCCCTCCTGCTGCAGTGCATACCCCTCCTGCTGCAGTGCACACCCCTCAGTTGGCTGCTGTGTCGCTCAGCTCTTCCCTACACCACCTTTACCTCTGCCCATAGCTAGAGCTCAAAAATCTCCCATCCCCAAGCCTTCTTTGTTCTCAGCTTATGGGATTCAATTTTATGAGAATTCAGGTCTTTTAGATATGAGTGGCTAATGCTGTTTCATGCTGCCCCACTTCAGTTAAAAGCTGGCTGTGAAATTGGGGTGTATAGCTTCCATTCCCCTAGACCAAAGCTTGGTTTTTAAAGGTGTTTTCCAAAGTCTGTCCCATATCAGGCAAGCTGCTTGACCATGTGACAGAGAAAGGAGAACAAAACAAATAAAGGGGCAAACTATTGACTTACAGACAATTCTGCTAGGCTGTTCCCAACAGCAACCTAGCAACAGGTTGCATCATCACCTGCCATCATTACTACAAGCTCTGCCACCAGGTGTTAATAGCCTGAGTATAAAAGGACTGCTCACTAACCCACACCTCCCCTCCTTCCTTTCTCTCTCTCCCTGCCAGCCTCTTTTTCTCTTTCTGTCCTCTGTCCACTCCCCCACCCACTCACCTTTCTGTCTCTTCTCCTTTTCCAGGTCCCCACTTAACTCCCTTCCCCCACAATAAACTTTCCTTATATCAGGTATGTTGCATGGTGTGATTTCTCAGGGGATACCTTGGCGTGAGCCTGCCAGACACTCCCCTACTCCTGCTGCATTATATGTGGCATTATATTTCATAACACAGACTATTTCAGTGGAGACTGACTGTTGCTATTCATTCATATTCTTTTAGTTTTGGTTTAACTCTTTCACTCTGAATGGGATTACAATACCGGAAGGGCATCCTTGCTAGGGATCAATTTATAACTTCCCTCCTGGCTGGTCTTTCCAAGGCTACACTTAAAGCAATAAATTATTTTTTTAAAATCCGAGATGTCATACAAGACAAATACAAAAACTCATCTTAGTTCCTAGACCACTTTACAAAGGCCATCTTAAAATATACCAGTCTGTATCCCAAGACCTCCAAGGAATTGATAGAAAACAATTCCTTATGACCTACTTCTCCCTGATATTAGGGCTAAACTTAAACATCTAAAGAAAAGACCCCCTGACTCCACAGGCCTTATTGGTGGCCTTTGAGGTGTACCATGTGAGAGATGGAAAAAGCCCAAAAATAAAAATACCTGATGATGGTGTTGGGTTTGGGGGTCACACAAATGAAGAGGACCATGCAGTACAAATCAATCAGGAACAATTTACTGTTGATTTCCAAAGCTACTTGATTAGGGATGTGGCCAGACTTGGAAGCTGGAACTACCATATCCAGCAAACCACCATAGGCCTTTTAAAGTGAAAAACCACTAGTGGGAAAAAAGCAGACAGTGGAGACAACTTGTCCTTTACAGGGATTTGCTGTGTCTTGGGGGAGCTACACTAAAACTGGGTTATTTTGGGCTGGACAAATGTGTCAGCAAGGAAACTATTGGCCCTGGCTAGCTCTTGTGATTTACTCAGGAAGGGTGTGGGGGGTTGGATCAAGTCGTTTACAAGATAAGTAGGGAAGAGGCAAATGGAGGAGTTTAAGATAAAATGGAATTACCAGGTGTGGTGGTTTGAATATGTTTGGGCCAGTCAGAGAGTGGTGCTATTAGGAGGTGTGGCCTTGTTGGAGAAGGTGTGGCCTTGTTTTCAGAACTGTGTCACTGTGGGGGTGGGCTTTGAGATACTCCTCCTAGCCAAGGGAGATTCAGTCTGCTCCTGGCTTCCTTTTGATGAAGATGTAGAACTCTCAGCTCTTCCAGTCTCACATCTACCAGGATGATATCATGATGATAATGGAGTGAATCTCTGAACCTGTGAGCCAGCCCAGTTAAATATTCTCCCTTATAAGAGTTGACTTGGTCAAGGTGTCTGTTCACAACAGTAAAATCCAAACTAAGACACCTTGGTCCTTTCAATAGCTATCTTAGTTTGGCTTCTATTGCTCTGAAGAGACACAGTAATAAGGGAAACCATTTAATTGGAGCTGGCTTATAGTTTCATAGTTTTAGTCCATAATGTTGGAACATCTGTCTTCAGTCTTCTGGACCAGGATCACCTGACAAACCTTTGCAAAGCAGGATCATGAAGGACTGTTTACTCTGTCTTGACAGAACTATCACTTGACTATTCCACATAGTATGTCCTTTCCTCAGACAATGTTTTGACTGTAGATGAAGTAGGTCATTTCTGTCCCATGGGTATCTTGCCAGATAATCAACCTAGCCTAGAAGGAAAGATGCTCAATTTTTCTTTAAAGGAAAATGAGGAAAGTGTCCAGGGCAGACATGTTTCATTGTCAAATGATTAAATAACATTAAATGTCACCTACTGTGGATGTCTGATGATTTTGAAGACTATCTAACTAAAGTATCTTCAACTGTTAAGCCTTAGCTACTCTTAGCTATTTCAATTTTAGTAAATTGAAGGTACTTTATTATAATTGAATCAGAATCTAACATAACTATGAGTTTGCTATCTGACCCTTTTAAAAAAAAAGAAAAGAAAGAGAAAGAAAGGAAAGAAAGAAAGAAAGAAAGAAAGAAAGAAAGAAAGAAAGAAAGAAAAATCTTCTGTTGCTTAATCATCTTAAACAGTTTGTAAAGCAGCTATTAGAAGGACTGGGCCTAAGCCTTGTATTCTTAAATAAGTTGCATAGCACAATGCCTGCTTAAGAGTAATTATGTTATTCTCAAATTTTGTATCAATATAAGAAATTCACACCAAGAAAAATCTTAAACTTGTATCAATATAAATTCTGTACCGGACCTTCTGGTCAGCACCAACTCAGGGTCATCTAGGGCTAGGAGTCGGCGGACACCCCCACAGTCCCCCGTGGTCTCTCCACGAGATCTTAGGATCATTGGTGAGTGGAACACAACATGGGTTCCAATCCAATCGCGTAGGACCTGAGACAGCAGTAGGGAAGCAGAAAAACGGCCTGACCAGGGTCACAAGTCCCTTCCAGTCAGTGCCATCTCTGGGTCACCTTGGGTGTGAATCTGCGGACACCCCCACGGTCCCCAGAGGACTCTCCATGTGATCTTAGGATAAGTGGAACACAACATCTCTTCCAAAACAATTGTGACGGGCCTGTGACAGCAGGAATAAGGACATCGGAGCCCTACCTGACCAGAGGCTCAGGTTCCGTTTGAGCAGTACTGGTTTACCTTGGTTTCGAACAGACCAGACAGCTCCACGGTCCTCAAAGGAGACACCACTTCCAGGCACTGTAAGACACCCAGGATCTTAGGATAACAAGATCTCAGGATAACAGGAGCTGGGTCACACCAGTATTTCAGGGTCTCAGAGGAAGCTTGACTGCCAAGAACTCTGACACACCCAGAATCTCAGGTTCACAGGAGCCCACAATCAAAGGATCACAGAGAAAGCTGGACTCTGAGGAGTCCTGAATCAATTGGGAATATAGGAAGGACAGGCTCCAATCAATATATTGAGGGCAG
>NC_034604.1:5546626-5549151 GCF_900095145.1 Mus pahari | reverse complement strand
ACAGTGACCCCAATGGAGGAGCTAGAGAAAGTACCCAAGGAGCTGAAGGGGTCTGCAACCCTATAGGTGGAACAACAATATGAACTAACCAGTACCCCTAGAGCTCGTGTCTCTTGCTGCATATGTAGCTGAAGATGGCCTAGTAGGCCATCATTGGGAAGAGAGGCCCCTTGGTCCTGCAAATTTTATATGCCCTGGTACAGGGGAAGGCCAGGGCCAAGAAGTGGGAGTGGGTGGGTAGGGGAGCAGGGCGGGGGGAGGGTATAGGGGACTTTCAGGATAGCATTTGAAATGTAAATGAAGAAAATACCTAATAAAAAATTGAAAAAAAGATATAAACAACAAAAAAATTCTGTACCAATGTAAGAAATTATAACTTCTATTTGTATCAATTATAAATATTTCTATCAATTAAGATTATGGCTATACAATATTTTGTTCAAAGATAAAATTTAGTAATCTATCCACCTATTTCCTCCCTGTTCAAAATTATGACCATTTTCAAATTATCCTTTAAAATGAAAACCTAACTATAATTTGTACAGTAACCATTACCAGACACCCAAATCCAGGGAATTGGACTGATGAATCTCCATAGGTTCTTCCTGCTGAATATGGGTGACAAGAAATTTTCTAAAGGTAGGAAAATTAGAAAAACTGGTTAAACTTAAGAAGGCTAGCTTTATCATCTGCTATCCTGTCTCCGTATACTTGGAAGCTTCAGAGCTTGACTGAAGTTCTGACTGCCGTCTGAAAGGTTGGATGAGGTGAGATGACCTGGAATCAGCAGCAATCCTAAAGCTGTTCTGGAAGCAAGTCTCTAGACAACACTGGGAAGCAGGGTCCGGATCAGCAGATCAATTCAGCCTTCCAGCAGACGAGTCCTATCAGAGCTGTACATTCTGTAATATAGGAGTCTCACACCCAAAACGGCAGTACCATTAAGATGTTTGCATCGATTGTGCAGGGTGCACAGGTGAGTTAAGGATGAAATTCTGCTCCTTGTTCTACCAGGGGAAAGACAGCTAGCTATCTTTTTATGAGTTAATTTTATTAATAACCAATTGTAATAAATCTTCATTCATGCCATGTGAAGGATGGCATGATCAATCTGTCTTGTTTGATTCTCTTGAAAATTTTTAGTTCTTCAGGGGGTCTCCCCCTATCATATCTGGTCCATATGACTCTGCATGGGGTCCAAGGCCTCTTCTCCTGTCAACACAAATACAGAGCCTCTCTTCCAATATAACAAGTGCTTGGTCCAATAACCAGAAATCATTAAATGTTTAGCTTGACCTCTCTCCCAGAGAAATTTTAATATTATCACCAGACTCAAAACCACACTGATTTTGATAAATAAAACGATTCAAAGCAAAGAAAGCAAAGAAACAAATATTAACTGTTAAAGCATAGCTTCTGCTGCCTCCTGCCCCAACCTCCATGACATCAAGGCCCTAAATTATTTATTCATTGTCTGTCTACTTGCTGTATCAACCTATTTCCAGGCTCTCTATAAATTCTCAAGGCCTAAATTTCTATTGTCTGGGAGAGGCTAGATGACCTATCTCCTGCCTTTGATCTGATTTTTAAAGATTGAATGCCTCAATATTTATTATCTAAGTCTTCTTACTGTATAAGCCTACTTCCAGGCTCTCTTTGTCATACCAGACAAAGAAGTCCTAGAAATCCTGTGAGTAGACCATGTTCCAAGACCCTGAGTATTGCTCTGGCAAGAACTTTTTAAATCTTCTCTACCTTTTTTTTTTTTTTTTCATTCAGTCTCCTTAATTTCTCTCTTCTGTGAAGCTTAATATCTCTTATACTTAAGAACATTTAAACAATTACCATTATGCTCCATTCTACCTTAAAAACAATTAAATCAAATTTGATCTATCCCTACCCTTTGATTATTTGCTTGTAGGAAGCAGGCTACAACTATTATCTTACTCTCTGCCTCTCATCTTGAATTCTATGTATCAGTTCCAAACCACAGGAAGAAATCCCCACTTTGGCTCAGACAAAATGTGTATTCCCTTCTATCCTTAAAAAACAATTAAATCAACTTTAAAAAACAATCTATCATTTGACTACCTGCTTGTAGGAAACAGGCAGTTTTTATTGTTTGTCTCTCACCACCTTCCTCCTAGTGGCTTGACTGCACAGCAAGAGCTCTCTGCCTCTTGGCCTAATCTCTTTCTCTGGCAGCAGCTGCATTCATTTGTTCTAGTTTTCACATGATGGAACCACATGACTTGGCCCCATTCTGCCGAAAACCCAGTTCTCCCTCCCATTAAATTATATCATTGTGTGTGTGTACCATCCAAGAACTCCTATATTAATAGTGATCTCTCACCTTCCATATTGTACATGTTGCGTGCTATCTGTAGTGAGTGGTTTCTGTAACCCTACTTTAAGCTCTGGGAATAGGGCAAGCTACCAGCCCTGAACCAGATTCCCTTGGATCTACAGATAACACACACACACACACACACACACACACACACACACACACACACACACACACA
>NC_034604.1:5522493-5546609 GCF_900095145.1 Mus pahari | reverse complement strand
AGAGAGAGAGAGAGAGAGAGAGAGAGAGAGAGAGAGAGAGAGAGAGAGAATCTTAAAATGCCTTTGCTAACTCAATGACTGCACATTGCTAAACCTCCCGTGCCACCCCAGGCATAATCTGATAAAGTGACAACTGACCACTCCAACCGAAAGCTCACATGATTGGTTGGCTTCATCTCCTGCTGCTACTGCCTCCTTCTTCTTTTCCCCATTCTCTCCTTCTCCCTGCATCCTCCTGCACAACTCTAAATGTCCTGCCCCTTCCTCAGTCATTGGTCACTGACATCTTTATTGATCCATCAAGAAGCATTTGGGGAACAGGACCTTAGTATCAGAAGTATCCCCTTACCTTAGTCATCAGAGAAATCAAACCAAACAGCTCTGAGATTCCATCTCATAACAATCAGAATGGCTAAGCTCAAAAACTCAAAGAACATCACATTCTATCAAGGATGTAGAGCAAGAGGAACACTTTTATAAGCACTCTGGGCATTTAATCAATTTGGTAGTTCCTCTGAAAATTGGGAATAGTTCTACTGGGCATATACCCAACACATTTTCCACCATTGCACAAAGACTTTTGCTCTACTATCTTCATAGTAGCCTTATTCATAATAGCCAGAAATTGGAAACAACCTAAATGTCCCTCAAACTGAAGAATAGATGAAGGAAATGTGGCTCGTTTATACTGTGGAATACTACTCCACTATTAAAAGCAAGGACATCATGAGTTTGGCAGGCAAATGGATGGATCATCTTGAGTGAGGTAACACAGATCTAAAAAGGACATTCATATTATATACTCACTTATAAATAGATATTAGGCATAACTACAGGATAACCATGCTACAATCCACAGACCCAAAGAACCCAAGGAAGACTGGTTGAATTTTTCTTAGAGGAGGAAATAAAATAGATATGGGACCAAGATGGGGGGAGGCACCTAGGTGGAAGAAGAGAAGGGGAGGGGAGGGAGAGAAAGGGATCAAGTATAGGGAGATCAGGGGAGAAAGAATGGGATGGGAGGGAAGGGGCATCCCTAGAATATGCCAGAGACCTGGGACAGTGGAAGGCCCCAGGGTATCTACGTGGGTGACGTTAGCTGAAACTCCTAGAAGTGGTCGATAAGGATCCTGAAGTGGCCACTTCCTATAGCCAGGCAGGAAACATAAAACATTCTACCTAAAATGTGTCCTGCCTACAAGATATCCCAGGACAAAGATAGAGAAAATGGCCAACCAATGACTGTCCCAAATTGAGACGCATCTCATGGGCAAGAAACAATCCCTTGACACTATTAACGATACTGTTATGTTTGCAGACAGGATTCTAGCATAACTGTCCTGAGAAGCTCCACCCAGTAGCTGACCGAAACAGATGTAGAGACCCACAGCCAAAAATTAAATAGAATACAGTGAGCCATGTGGAAGTCAGGGGAAGGACTGAGGGATCCGAAGAGGACAGGGAGTCCAAAGGAAGACCAACAGAGTCAACTAACCTGGACCCTTAGCGGCTCCCAGAGACTGAACCACTAGCCAAAGAGCAATCATGGACTGTCCCTAGGCACACCCCCACATATGTAGCATAAGTGAAGCTTGGTCTTCATGGGAGTCACCCAACAACTGGATCCAGGAATCTATCCCTGAGTCTGTTGCCTGCCTGTGAATGCTGTTCCCCTAACTGGGAAGCCTTGTCTGCCCTCAGTGAAAGAGGGTGTGCCTAGGCTTGTAGTGACTGATGTGCTGGCAGGAGGGGGTGGTGGTGGTGAGGGGGAGGATACCCAGGGGTCTCCCCCTTCTCAGAGGAAAAGTGGGGGAATGGGGAGAGACGCCTTGAAAGGGGGGACTGGGAGAAGGGAAGTGTTGATATTGGGATATTAAATAAATAAATAAATAAATATTTAAAATGGCAAGAAATTGAGGCTCCTATGTTTGCTATGAGGCTCCTTCTCAGCAAGGGACAGGCCAGGTTGGTACCACTAGGAAAGGATTTGGCAAGGGGAAGACCCTTAAAGACAACTAGTGGGGTTGCTGAAGCTGCTCCACTACTCAAACAATAGAGGAACACAAAAGAGGGCTGGATCAACAAAACTCCAGAACCTCAGGATAGAATAAGGCAAACATCCAAGACGCTCTACCATCCCTCAAAGACACTTGCTTAACTACGTGCATAGCAGCTTTATTTGTAATAGCCAGGAACAGAAAACAACCTAGATGTCTTTCAACTGAAGAATGGATACAGAAAATGTAGTTCATGTACACAGTTAAATTAATCAGCCATTAAAAACAAGGACATTATGAATTTTGCAGACAAAAAGATGGAACTAGGAAATATCATTCTGAGTGAGGTAACCCTGACCCAAAAGGAAATGTGTGGTATGTACTTATAAGTAAGTTTTAGTCCGAAAGTACAAGTTTAACAATGCTATAATTAATAGACCCTGTAGCAGGAATAGTGGGCTCACCTTTATGTAAATGCTGGGGTGGGGCACACAGCCACAAAAGCATCTTCTGCAGGAGAACCTAATTGAGGACTGCCTGAGAAACGAAGGATTGCTGGCACAGACAATGCCAGACAATTGGGAAGTGCTGTTTAGAAGAGATGCTTTCTTGGAACCAATGGGGTGCAGGTCAAAGGTATTAAAGGAGTGTGCAGTAGTGTTCAGATGAACTTGCTGGGGCATTTCTCACCTTCTCCCAGAGTCTGTGTCATTGACTCTGTGCCACCTGACCTCCAACCCCGGAAGGCAGGTAGGGTTGGGCAGTGAATAGTACAGGGCAAGTTCAGCAAGACCCAAAGAAGCCAAATAATAAGGAGGGCCTGAGGGAAGATAGTTAAATCTTTCTCAAAATGGGAAACAAAATAGATATTGGAGGTCAATAGAAGGACAGAACTGTGTAGAAGAAGGGATGGGGAGGAGATCATGTTGGTGGTGGGGAGGTGAGCAGGGGGGGGAGAGGATGGATCAGTGGGGTGGGGAGGGCAATCTGTAGGATGTGCCAGAGGTCTGGGATAGGGTGAGGCTCCGAGGTTCTATAGGGATGACTCTAGCTGAGATTCCTAACAGTAGGGAATATGAATCCTGAAATTGCCACTTCCTGTAGCCAGACAGAACTCCCAGTGGAACAGCAACCCACCCACAAAACCTTTAGCCCAAAATGTGTCCTGCCTATAAGATGTGCAGGGACAAAGATAGAACAGAGACTGAGGTAATGGCCAACCAATGACTGCCCCAAATTGAGACCTATTCCATGGGCAAGAATCAATCCTTGACACTTTTAATGATACTCTGTTATGCTTGCAGACAGGAATCTACTGTAACTGTCTTCTGAGAGGCTCCACTCAGCAGTCAATGGAAAGAGATGCAGAGGCTCTCATCCAAACATTGGATGGAGCTTGGAGATTCTTATGGAAGAGTTCAGAGGATTGACAGGTATGGGATTGACAGGCATGGAGAGAACAGGGACGCAACAGGAAGACCAACAGAGTCAGTTATCCTGGACCTTTAGGGGCTCCCAGAGACTGAATCACCAACTGAATTACCAGCAATCACAGGCTGGACTTAGGCACCCTGCAAACATATAGCAGATAAGTAAGTTGGTCTTCATGTGAGTTCCCCAGCAACTGGAGCAGGAGCTGTCCCTGCACCTGTTGCCTGCCTGACTGTAGATTCCATGCCCTTAAATGGACTGCCTTGTATGACCTTAGTGGGAGAAAATACACCTAGTCCTGCATCAATTTGATGTTCATGGAATGGAATTGTTGTGTTAGTGTGTGTGTGTGTGGGGGGGTGACACTAAGAGGGGCTTTCCCCTTTTTCAAAGAGAAGGGAAATTTGGAGTTGGGGGAAGACTTGTGTGAGTGGGTACTGGGAGGAGAGGAAGGGCTAATATCGAGTTGTAAAGTTAAAAAAATGAATAAATAAATGAATAAATAAATAAATAAAAGAGTTGCAGTTGTCCTGGTGTGCAGCAGCAGGGTGGCATATAACCTTAACTAAGACTGGTGTTGAGAAGTAGCTACCATTGCCTATGTTCAACAGCACACCTGCTACTACCAGCTAGAGACAGGCAGCTAGAGACGGTCTGCTTGAGTAGAAGTCATATGATATCTACCCAGCCAGCAGTCCCTAAAAGACCATGGTCAAGTCCTAAGAATCTACAAAATAGCAATAAAAACCACTTCTTTAACTTTGGGGTAGTTGTCTATATCCTCAGCACTCTGGAGGCCAAGAAGAGTTATAAGTCTTAGGACAACCTATAGACTACATAATGAGTCCATACTTGAAAACACACACACACACACACACACACACATACACAGGGAGGAGGGAGGGGGAGGAGAGAGGGAAGGGAGAGGGAGAGGAAGAAAGGGAGAGGGAGAGAGGCAGAGAGGGAGAGAGGGAGAGAGGGAGAGAGGCAGAGAGGGAGAGAGGGAGAGAGGGAGAGAGGGAGAGAGGGAGAGAGAGAGAGAGAGAGAGAGAGAGAGAGAGAGAGAGAGAGAGAGAGAGAGAGATTTTGGTTGTTTTGGAGGTTTCAAGCTCTCCCAGCTTTGAGGATGTAGAAGCTCATTGTGATAGGTGAAGCATATAATGAAGTAGAGCTACTCATATGCAGGAAGCAAAAAAGTAAAAGAGGAGGAGGAGGTGGCAGTGGGAACAGTGGCAGGTCTGGCCAGATCCCCTTTGAGGGTACACTCACCAAAATGACTTGCATTCACTAGGTCCCACCTATGGAATGCTATTCTGGGGGCCAGGTCTTTACTACATAGACATTTAAGAATACCTAGAACTCAAAGTGTAGCAGAAGCTGAGCCCATAGACCTACTGTGTTTGTGTCTTCACTTCTTCTGTAAGTTAGAGATCCAGATCTGCATGAGACTTTGAGAACAGCAGCCAGATGGGCATAACCTAGGCATAGAGTAGTGAACACTCACTGGTCACCTAAAGTCGGTCAGCGATAGTTACTCGACTTTGATGAACGCATGGGAGCAGTCAGCAAGTTTTATTTAGAAAAGTTAAAGCAAAATGAGAGAAATCCTAGAGAGTGGGAGGGGTTTTATAGGATTTACAGCAGGACCTGGAGAAAGACTAGGACGTTTATCTCTCATTTATCTCTCCATCTCCCCCTTTCCATCCCCTTTGAATTTAATATTTCATTTGTAATGATGCCAATATCTGTGAAGGATGTAGACATTTTTGTCCATGCCCTGTCACATACACCTACCCAGATCATTGTCTTACATGTACAGGTCAGGTTTTGTCAATTTGATACAATCCAGAGTCATCTAGGAAGAGGAAAACTCAATTGAAAAAAAGGCTTTCAAAATGCTTCCAAAGGCTCCCCATAGGCATTTTACTGATTGGTGATTGATTGAGAGGGCCCAATCCACTGTGGACAGTACACCTGCTTTCAGGCAGGAGGACCCGAGTCGTATAGAGAAGCTACCTAAGCAGGTATGCGAAGAAAGCCACGGAGCATCATCCTTCCGTGGTCTCTTCTTCAGTTCCTGCCTCTGGGTTCCTGCTTGGTCTTTATCACAGTAATAGAAAGTGAACAGGACACATGTCACAGTGATCCAGTTGGCAAGGGGTACTGCTCAGTGCTTTACGGCTTGCCTAGTATGTTCAGAATCCTGGGTGTGATTTCTAGCACCATGATGAGACACCAGTAATACCATTATTAGTAATAAGCAGCTCTTCAGAGATAGTGAGAGGGGGGATGGTGTCCCCTAATCTGACTCTGATCTACCTACCTACCATGCACACATTCTTTTGTTTTCCTGATTCTGGGTATGGAACCTGCACATGCCACCAGTAACTTCACCAGTAAGCTACACCTCCAGCCCCACTCAATCTGTTTTACACTCTGGCCTATTTTTCTCATTTTTAATTTGTTTTTGCTTTGTCACCTGTCTGTTTTGATGAGAAAACAGAGCATGATGATTGTATTGTGGGCTCTGTGGAAGCCTAGGCTAAGCCAACTGCTCTGTAGTAAATACGGTTACTCCTTCTTGCCTACCTTCCATTTCTGATGCTTAAGAGAAAAATGTGAGTTGAAAAGACCTCCTTAGGTTTCAGGTTGCCAGTATTTGGAAGTGGGATATTTCAGGAGTGAAGTCACTGTTGTTCTCCCTTCAAGACACCCCCTGCCCGGTGCTCTGAATGAATCAATGGTGGTGACACACAGGATAAAAACTTGTAGCAGTTCAAAGTGGCTATGAATACTTGGAAGGTTTAGTTTAACAGCTGTGAGTTTAAAAATAGATCCAATTCTATCCCTTACGTTCTAAGATGTCATGGAAGACAGCAGACAGATTCACACAGATGGGAAACATGAGGTCTCTTGTGTGTGTGATGTGTGATGCATTCTGCTCAGGCCCACATGCAACCTAGGTAAGTGGTTACCACTGAGGTATCTTCTTCAATTGAAACTATCTCATCTGTGCTCTCTAGAGAGTGGCCCGTGGTAAGAAGAGGCTCTGATTCTAATGTCTAATTCTCTAATTGGTTCTTGATTTGTCAATAAAGAAGGCTGGGAGCCAATTGCTGCGTGGAAGGAACAGGTGGCAGGATCCTAAAGAGAAAAATGAGACACAGGGAAGGAGAGAAAAGGCTTTTCGGCCATGCTTTAGAGGAAAATGGGTGCAGCCACCATGAAAGGCCTCAGGGACAGCTAGGGCCTGTGGCCTCCACTACCGGTGGGTTGCCAAAGATGTTTGGCAGGGACTAGGTAGAGCAAACCACTAAGATTAGGGCAGGAGGAAAAATGGAGCTAATAAATTAGGCAGGAGGTATCTGCACCCAGCAACTGTGCTTAGCAAGCTAGTCAAAAGGTGTGTGTCTTTAAGTTAAAAGGTGTCTGTCTTTTATCCACGGATTCAGGGTTCTCAGGAGTGGGCTGGTGGCGAGACCTCTCCTGGAGCAAGAGCAAAGCAGATAAAAAGGAAGCAGGGTTAAGGCTGGTAGCAAGCTATCCAGGAGTTAAGTCGGGTGGAACAAAAGGGAGCCAGGAGGGGCTGGGAGCACAACCAGAAAAAGAATTTGGATGGGTTCCTCTTTTATACTTTTGAGAATATTTTATAGAGTGTTGTTATCACGTCTCTGAAGGTGTGATAGAATTCTACTCTTCATCTATCTAGCCTTGAGCTTTATTTAGATTTTAATTACTATGTCTATTCATCGGTTATTTTGGGGCCTATTTAAATTATTTACTTCATTTTGATTTAAATTTGATAGGTTATGTATATCTAGAAATTCATCCATTTCTTTAAGATTTTCCAGTTTGGTAGAATTTAGATTTTTTAAATAAATACTTCCTAATGATCCTCTAAATTGTCACGGTTCTTTACCTTTCATCTTGCACTTTAGGTCTCTTTGTTAATTTGCCTAGCAGTTTGTCAATTTTGGTAGTCTTTTAAGAGAACCAACTTTTCATTTCATTGATTCTTTTTTCATTTCTATTTCACTAATTTCAGCCCTGATTTTGATTGTTTCTTCAGGTCTACTTTTTGTTTGTGCTGTTTGTTTTTGTTTTCGAAGACCTTCATGTGCAGCATTAAGTTACTAATCTGAGCTCTCTCAAGATATTTTATGTAGACACTTAGTGCAGTAAACTTCTCTTTTAAAATTGTCTTCCTATGGGAGCTGCAGAGAGGGCTCAGTAATAGAGAACATTGGCTGTTCTTCCAGAGGTCCTGGGTTAAATTTCCAGCAGCCACATGGTGGTTCACAACTGTCTTTAACTAAGTCCTATGGGCTCTGTTACCCTTTTCTGGTATGTAGACATACATATACTTAAAACAAACAAATCTATAAATACATCTTTTAAAAAAGATTGCCTTTCTTGTGTCCTATAGATTTTTATGTGTTCTGTTTTTATTATCATCTAATCTAGGATTTTTTTTAATACTTTCTTCCTTAATTTCTCTCTTGATTCAATTTTCATAGTGTGGTATTTAGTTTTCATGGATTTGTTTATTTTCTATAGTTTCTATTTCTTTTGCTTTTTCATTTGCATGTTACTATTGCTTTTGATATCCAACTTTATTCCTTTATGGTCAGATAGAATGCAGGCTGTGACTTAAAGTTTCTTCTATTTGTCAAGACTTTCAATATCAGAGCATATGGTGCTGCAAAGAGAGGAGTCACGCCTTCACTTGGGGGTGATGTTCTCTTAGGGAAGGAACTTCTCATGGAGTGTGAAGTCTGTCTTCTCAGAGATCATTCAGACTAGGACAAACTGCCCTGCTTTCAGGAGCCCCAGTTTTCAGAAAGTCAGGGGATACAGAGAGAAGAAGACAAAATGGCTTCCTTGGAACATCTGGTAAAATGTAAGCAGGAAGGGCTAAATGTACAAGAAACAGCATCCAGTGTGCTGCAACAAATCCCCATTCATTAAGTGAGAAGAAGGAATTTTCTCATTGGTTGTCCATGCCAGAAACTGCTGACACTTCATACACACACAAAACTGGATAGGGTGCAAAGAAGTAAGATTCCAGAAAAAGTGACCTCAATCACTGACAGTTCTTCTGAGCTAGCAGTGTTCATCTCTTAACTATCTAAACCCTGTGAAGCAGATACTGTTATTAGCCTTGTTTCACACCTGAGGAAATGAGACCCAGACTATGGCCTGGAACAAAGCTAATTCACACCCCTTGTTGTCTTTACTTTTGATCATGAAACTGACTTGACTTCCAGCTGGGAACTATTGTAACCCCCGAATTACTGATGCTGAATCTCTGTAGATAATTGTCCCATTTCTTAAAAGTCTCACCGGAGAGCCTTCAGTGTTGTGTACAGTTTGCCTCTGCGTTTCCCCCACAGAAGCTCCCATCCTCCCTCCAGCACGAGGCAATCACGGTACACAGACAGCTGGGTTCTGTGCTGTGTCCTCCTGCAGCAACCCTGGCCGCTCCAAGGGAACCCAGCCTAGAGTTAGAGTGGCACTCCCCATAAACTGCCCCTTAATGGAGACATCCTGGGGAGCCAAACGCCATCCTCCCCACCTTTGTGTCTCCAAAAACCAGCACTCTTCCTGATAAATGTCCAATCTCTCCAGGTGCCTGTCCTTGAGATCTTAAAGAAATAACAAAATCTAAGGAGATTAGGACCCCTGAATTTAAACAATGGAGAAAAGGTAATCAGAGGTCACAGACAGTTAATGACCAACCATAAAATTAGTCCCTGGTAACCCCACAGCAGATACCCACTAACCCCCCTCCCAGCTTCTGTTCTCTCCCACCAAATGATTACAGCCCTTCCTTTTTCTGGGAACATTCAGGGGATTCCTAACTATACTGATAGTGCTTTCTGGACTCAGGCATTGCTTGTCAGCATTCAACCTGTGAGTGCAGGGCATGTGATCCGAGTTCGAACTTGAAACAATAAAAGACTCTTTTGCAAGTTGCAGCAGACTTGGCAATTCTCGGGCTCGTCTGGGTTTCCAGTGCATAACAGAAGCAGCTGTTGGAAAACACCACTCATAGGCCCACCTTCCATAATTTAGACACAGCAGGACACTTCATCATCAGCTGCCAAGATGGTATGCACATCCCCTTATAAAAAGTCAGTGCCTCCTCTTTCCACCCTCTCTCAGAAGCAGCCTATGCAACCCCCCCCCCCCCACCAATAAGCCTCTTCCATGAGATTCGTTGCATGGTGTGACTTTGTGGCATCCCTTGCCTTCAACCCACCAAATCAGTCACTTGAATCATGACAGCAGAAATTTACAAAGAAAAATGGCAAGGCAGAGGAGTCTACTTGTGGTTCTGTGGGGCTGAGGAATCAGGTGACAGGCAGAGAATTGATGGACGGTTATTCCATAACGCACATTAGCACAGGATAAGGGCATCTGAAATACTTATTCTGGGCCAAGAAGATGGAATGTCCTGAAAGCACACAAGTGCTCCCCAGAAATGGAACAGTCATGCGAGGACTCTGAGGCACTAAGTCTCAAAAAGTGGGACTTTCAGGCTGTTCAATTCTTAGATTAATGAGGATGGCCATTGAAACCTGTGACTCCAAATTTAAGTGGAGTACAAGATTGGCAGGACCTGGTGAGTTCTGCATGACATCATTACAGGGTTGGCTGATGACAGCTAGAGAGCTTTACAAAGTGAGGTATTTCTTTTCTAGCCCTGAGAATTGTACCCGAGGCTTTGTGCACGATAGGCTAGAGTTAGGACATATTGCTAGCCCAGTAGTGAATTTTTTTTTTTTTTTTTTTTTTTTTTTTTTTTTTAGCATGACATCAATCAATTCTGAGACTGAAGGCAAATTTAATTTTCCCAATCTACTTTTTATACCATTTTAATTACATGCAAGTATTAAGGGTGAGCNGTACAATAAGGAANTAAAAGGACAATAGTCAAGGAACAAGCAAGACAATAAACACCAAGCCCCATGACTAGCTGTGTCTAAGGATGATCAAGATATCAGAGTCTACTTCTTTGTTCTACCCTAAAACCAGATTCCCAATGTCAGGTCCCTCCCTGAACTTACTTCTTTGTCATGTTCCAATGTCAGATTCTAACCTGAACTTACTTCCTTGTCATGGCCAATGTCAGATTCCTGCCTAAAGCCCATTGCCTTCTCCTTGGCCAATGTCATATTCCTGCCAAGCGGCACCCCAAAAAGGCTCTCCACATATCCCCCCTTTTAATTTAATAAACAAGGCTGAGCCTGTCTTAGGTTGTCTGACAAGAATGCCTTCCTTACCCATCTTGAAGACATGCACAGCTTTTTTGTGTTATATGACCATGGCCTTTTAATGTTTGTTATGTCAGATTCCTACCTGAACTTACTTCCTTGCCATGGCCAATGTTAGATTCTTGCCTGAAGCCCATTTCCTTTTCCTTGGATAATTCCTGGCAAGAGGCACCCCAAAAAGGCTCTCTACAATCTTGTGGAGCTATTCTTTTTTTTTTTTTTTTAATTAATTTTTTATTAAAGTGCTTAAAGCTGGTAGGGTGCTGGTTTTTCTTGTATGTAAGATAGATCTTGGAGAAAGATAGGATGATGGTAAGCATGACTGTTTGGATATGTGAACCTGGGTTGTATCCAACTGATGCCCAGAATGAAATGTAACTGAGAGATTACATGCCTATATAATAGCTTCCTGAAAATGCTCATTAATCCAGTATGTAATACACCAGTACTAATTATCCTTGACTCTCCAAGACCTTTAAAAAAAGTTGCTGAGTAAACTTAGTGTTTTAGATACTATTTAAGTTTTGTTAGATCTCAAAAAATTCCTTTTCCCATTTAGACAAAAGCCAATATTCCCTTGGGACTTAAGAATACAGTTCTTACTTGCTAAAAGGGGCCATTCTCCTCATCTCTGGAAATATGGCTATTAATTATCCTATCCCTGGGGTGCCTATTAGCATAGTAAGGTCTACGCTAGCCTCTAGGATCTCTCCATCCCTACCCACAGGTACCTCTTTCAGGATCATCATGGCTGACATACTCCTGGCCCCTACTCCAAATCTCTCCAGACTCTGAGCTTCCCTTCCCTTTCCCCAGCTTCTCTAATTCCTATATAACCCAGTCATGCTGGCTATGAACTCTCTTGGTTACTATGAGCTTTCTGCTCTCTTCTTTCTTTTCCCTTATCATTCCTCCCATCCCCTCCTCTTACAGCGTGGTTCAGTCTAGACCCTTCCTTTGGCTGAGCTCTTATTCATATTTACTTTCTCCTTAACCCTAGCTAAGAGCAGTCATGCCTTCATTTTTTCATTACACTATGGGAATTTCTTTCAGGTCTGCATAAACAGTTAGGTAGTTGAAGCCTAATCAATTATTTGTGGAAGCCAAATATTGAGTGAGTTTTCCTGGAGAGACATGAATAAATGTCTTCTGACCCCAGATGGGTCACAGATGGCGGGAAACAATTCCATCCCACCTAGGTTGGTGAACCAGTGAGTTTACTAAGGTTAGTTACAGGAGACTGGATGACTCAAAGGTCATCCTTCTCAACTTGAAGCCCTGCCAGCTTCATCCCTGATGCTTTCTGAGGGCCAGCCATTGCTTTGGCAACGGCCTTTCATTTGCTTTGACTCTTCCTTTTAAAATTCCAGCAGTAGAGCTGGGGTAAAGTGATTTTTGAGAATACAGCCACTGGTAGGTTTCCCATGCTCCAGTGGATCTCCCCACACCCGTGAATGGGAAATGCTACTAGATGTTTATGTACATTCTCAAAAAGAACAAAAGGCATAAAGTTTGGAGGAGGCATGTTGAGGGGATATGAGGGAATTTGGAAACCCTGGGTTGAATCTCGGGTAACACACGTACATTCACACACATGCATGCTCTCATCAAAGAAGATTCTTCTCAAAAGAAGTGATAATTAACAAAGAGATCCACTTGGTATGCTTGGGGAGATAGTGCAAGTCTCCTCCAGCTCATGCTCATACTATGAAGTCTTATGGGGTGCTATTGTCCCCAAGCAAGAGGACCAGGTGACTGTGTGTCCGAAAAAGCCCTTCTTTCATTACTATTGCAAACAGAAGCTGGCTAACCCAGAGCCCTGCTTGTCTCTCAAGCAGTCCCCACTTATAAAATCAAAGTTTGTGACAACATTAGAGGTCATAACTAATATAAATATGTGAAATTTTAAATTTCACCCCCCCCACTTTATCTAGTAACCCACTGGTAATTCCAAAGGGGTTTGTTTAATTTCTATGTGTTTGGATGCTTTCTGTCGTTTTTTCTGGCTGTTGATATTTGGGTTTATTACATTATGATTTAATGACTGTATTTTTTAATTAAATTATTTTATGTATTTACATTCCAAATTTGCCCCCTTTCCTAGTCCCCCTCCCAGAGTTCTTCACCCATATCCCCTCCCCTTTGCTTCTAAGAGGGTGCCCCCCTACCCACTCACCCATTCACCCCCACTTTAAAAAGCTTTGTGCAGGTTGAATAATGTTCTAGAAATTTACTTATATTATCTCTTATTCTTGTCCCTTAATTGAGTATCATTGTTCTCAAATCACAGATGTGAAAAGTGAAAATGAGACTGCAGGCATGAAAGACATCAAGTATCACAGTGATGGAAAACCCACCTTTGTTGGCTTCTCTGCTTCTCAGTCTTGTCTCTACTGCCTTTTAAGGAGCAGCCTACCTCTCATCTACCTTTGTCTTTTTTTTTCTCCTCCAAGTCCACTTTTGTCCTGATTGTCTTTTTCTCTCTCCACAGTTAGTCATTTCTTTTCTCTTTGGAGCTGGAACCTCAGTTTTGTCCAACAGAAAATCTCAATAATTACTTTGTTCATGTTTTCTATTTTTAAAACACTACCAAGAGCTGCTTGTATGGATAAAAAGACATTCTTGTTTACTTGATACATGTACCGTGGGACTATTTCAATAGTTTTATTCAGTAACAACAATTTCTCTAGATTCCATTGCTATGTCAAAGATTTTGACTAAAATACAAGGAAGCCATTATTCTTTGGAGGGTTTTCTGAGTTGAGTCTTCTCATTGTAGGAAGAGGCTTAGAGGAGAGAGATACAATGACTTCATTGGCAGTTAGGGAACTGGTGGTACTTTGCCAATGAGGACTGCCCAAGTCATAGTGTAAACCTGACACACACACTGTGGTGCAGATCTGT
Organism: Mus pahari; assembly: GCF_900095145.1. NCBI lineage: Eukaryota > Metazoa > Chordata > Mammalia > Rodentia > Muridae > Mus > Mus pahari. The sequence goes on along the minus strand of NC_034604.1, from coordinate 5,532,997 downwards.
CCTCAGTGGTGCAGAAATTAGCAATAAGGTCGGGATCCTTGGAAGCTGTGTGTGGATGATTATACTTTGTAGAAAGGATAAAAATTGAACTTCTTTCACAAGTGGCTGTGGACATGTTTTCAAGGAGAAAGTGGCTTTGTAGGTTCATTATGCACATAGGTGCCATGTAGATACAAAAGTAGTCACCTGGATGTCAGACATTGTCTTTTCTATTGCCATGATCAAACACCTAAAGAAAGTATTTAATTGGAGGTTCACAGTTCCGGAGAGTTAGAATTCCTGAGCATCATGTCAAGAACACAGCAGAGGCAGGCAGGGATGGTGCTGGAGCAGTAGCTGAAGCTTACATTCTGATCTGCAGGTAAGAGACAAAGCTAGAGAATACTGAGAATGACAAAGGCTTTTGAATCCTCAAAGCCAATCCCAAGTGATACACCTCCTCCAACAAAGCTATACCGCCTGATCTTTCCCAAACAGTCCTATCAACTGGGAACCAAATATTTAAAACGCAGAAGCCTAATGAGCTATTCTCACTCAAACAGCCAGACACCAAGCTTGGGTATCAGTTATCCTTAGTCACTGCTCACCTTCATTTTTGAGACAATATCTCTCCTTAGGACCTGGGGCTTACCAATTAAGTAAGTCTTTCAGCTTTGGTATCTGCCTGTGTCTCTCCAACAGTCAGATTAAAAGCATGTACTGCCATGCTTGGCATTTTAATATCATTTCTGGGGTTTGAGCTCAGGTCCTCATGCTTGGGAAGCAAGCTTTTTATCAATTGAATCATCTTCAAGTTCCAGTACAGAAAAAGTTCATTGGCTAACTAATAGAAGTTTTCTCTCCTGGGTTAAAAGTAGCTGCTTCTATTATATCCCGAAGTGACTGGCTTTCCTGATGCAGACATATAAGCACAGCTACAAGCCTGGAATGTCATGTGAGGTTAAGAATAGTCACAGAGAGAGAGAGAGAGAGATGACTTCTGCTTCTGGGCCCTGCAGTTGTCAGGAGTGCCTGTGTCTCATTGCCTGTGTCTTGCCAATGAGAGGTAGAAACAGAAGCCCTGACCTCCCAGGCCTGGGAGCACATCTTTCTTCCCACAGCTTGGTGCTTACTTCAAAGTCTGATACAGAAAAAATTAATTGATTTTTAAACATCCTTGGAGTACACAGGCCTCAACACCCTCTAGCAGCCCGGACCTGTAATTTTCTTCAAGCATGGAGAAGTTGAACTTGTTGGGATTCCTCATCATCACCTTAAACTGTAACATGACCGTCATGGGTGAGTCCTGAGAAAAAAACCAAAAACTTGTGGGTTTGTTGCCATATGCAAATTAAATTATTTTCAAAAGTTTATCCCAGTTTTCAGTTTGTCTGGCCCACTCCCAAAAGAAAGGTCAGAATATCAGTTAGCGTGGGAGCCCTGGTGAGCCTCACCAGGGTCATACCTGGTACCCACCAACATCGGAGGTTGTGTGGGTGGTGGGAGCATCACTTTTAGGCATCTCTTAACATTTGGGTTCTGAATTTGAAGGCAGAATCAGGTGGAATCACGATGAGAAAGTAATGTTTCTGTTGTGTTTCCTTAGCTATCCTTATAGATTTTATCTCTGAAAATTAAGTTATGAAGATTATTAATTTCTTGTATGTACCTCAATACAGATCCCAAGTTTAATTTAGTTGTTTATAGTGTTGGGGGATAGAGCTCAGAGCCTCAGGCATGAAGGGAAGGTGCTCATTTTCTTCTTTTTTTTTTTTTTTTAGACAGGGTTTCTCTGTATAGCCCTGGCTGTCCTGGAACTCAATTGGTAGACCAGGCTGGCCTCGAACTCAGAAATCCACCTGCCTCTGCCTCCCGAGTGCTGGGATTAAAGGCCTGCGCCACCAGGCCCGGCCGGTGCTCATTTTCTGAGCTATTTTTCCAGCCCTTAGTTACATAATCATTCTCCCCATAGTTTGCTATATAACTCAGGCTGGCCTTGAACTTCTGACCCTCCTGCCTAAGCTTCCCAAGTACTGGGCTGCAGTCTTATATAACCTCTACAGCCCTAGTCTTATATAACCTGTACAGCCCTAGTCTTATATAACCTGTACAGCCCTAGTCTTATATAACCTGTACAGCCCAAGTCTTATATAACCTCTACAGTCCTAGTCTTACATAACCTGTACAGCCCTAGTCTTATATAACCTCTACAGCCCTAGCTATTCTGCTAACAAAAGAATAGTAAAGATTTCTAAGATTGATACAAATGAGTCAGTTTCAGAGAGTTTGAAGAGGATGGAGAAAAGATGTGCCTAGTATGAGGTTGATAGGTTTTTACTCTTTATTTTGTAGAATCTGAATAAATAAACTTAGTATTGAAAGGCTAAATCCACAACTTCATCATCCAATGGTGCCATTCTCTGAGTTTGACTGCCTTTGTGAATGAGAGTTATTTCCTTTTTCTTTTGTTTGTTTACAGTTTTTGTTAATTTCATTAATATAATAACTAGACTAAGGGGAAAGGAATCTTGAAATCCTAGAAAAGGGAATATTCTTAAAGAAATTCAGTTTCGAGAACTCAGAGCTACAGGCCCTGTGACTTATAAAGACCATGTAGGCTGGTATCATAAAAAATAATGCTGAAATTAACATCTTCTGTTTGTTAAGCACGGTGAAGAGAATATGCTAAGGTTCTTTTAAAAACTTAATTCCTAAGAAGGGTGAGATCAAATTACACCATGGATTTGCTCAGCCAAAATGCTCTCTGGATCTTTCCGTTCAGGCCATGCAAAGGCTAGGTAAAGCACATGACATAATTTACAGATCTGCTCACTTGAAACATCTTACAAATAATTTCATGGCTGTTCTTGGTACAGCAAAGGAGTAGGAAGTAATTGTTCTAAAGAGTTGGGGGTGGGGTTCAATGGTAGAGTACTTTCCTAGTATAGCATGCCACATGTTCTGGTTTTGATCTTTGCTGTTGCCACTGTGAGTGAGTGAGTGAGTGTGTGTGTGTGTGTGTGTGTGTGTGTGTGTGTGTCTGTGTGTGTGTGTCTATGTGTGTGTCTATGTGTGTGTGTCTCTGTGTGTCTCTGTGTGTGTCTGTGTATGTGTGTGTTATAGCTGCCCCTAAGTGCTGCTGATATCTCAGGATGTAAAAATTAAGTTGCTGTGTGGAGGCAGCCTTCTGACCCTTAGACACTGATCCTTCCACTTGTTCTGTCCTAGGCATGATCTGGCTGATCGTGACGGTCTTGCTGAGGATGCTAGTGGTGGTCTTGGCAGGGTCACCTATCTATGAGGATGAACAAGAGAGGTTTATTTGCAACACACTCCAACCAGGATGTGCCAACGTTTGCTACGACCTCTTTTCCCCAGTGTCACCACTGCGGTTCTGGCTAGTGCAGAGCCTGGCCCTGCTTCTGCCTTCAATCATCTTTGGCACTTACACCCTACACCTCGGTGCGAAGCTGGCTGCAGGGGGAGCCTGCAGGCCCCAGGTGCCCGACCTGTCAACTGCCTACCTGGTGCACCTACTGCTGCGCATGCTGCTGGAGGCTGGGCTGGCTTCCCTGCACTACTTTCTCTTTGGCTTTTTTGTGCCCACCAGCGTGTCTTGCTCGCATGTACCCTGCTCAGGGGCTGTGGACTGCTACGTGTCGCGGCCCACGGAGAAGTCCCTCCTGGTACTATTCTTTTGGGCAGTGAGTGCGCTATCCTTCCTGCTCAGCTTGGCTGACCTGCTTTGGATCCTGCCGAGGAGGACACTGAGGACCACGCAGTGGATGAATGGAGAGGCTAGATCAGTCTGTGAAGTACCTGCACCTCCCCCTTGCCTCTTACAAAACCCCCAGGGCTATCTTAGCCAAGGTCAGGTAGACCAGGAGGACAGACAGGAGGAGCAAGTTGTGCCTGAATTCCCCTGCATGTGGACAGCAGGGCAGGGCAACAATAGCAATGCTGGTCAGGTCAGTGTGTCAGGGCTGCTGGAGCACTCAGACCAAGATGTTAGCGAGGCCCCTTCCTCAGCTGGTGACAGGCTGACAGTGGCTCACACAGCATATGAGCTCAGATCCCATAGAGACACTTCACTGGACCTGGGGGGCAAAAACACCCAGTCCGATGAGCTCTCCTTGGCTACCCAGAGCCACCTGGCCAGACAGGCTTCAGCCAGCCAGCCTCAAGCTCCAGGCCGACTGACCACCTCAGGCAGTACTCCCCATCTGAGAACCCAAAAGTCTGAGTGGGTGTGAAAGCAGCCATGCAGAGCCCCAAAGCCCCTTTTCCAGCACCGCACTGCCCTTTGTTCTCAGGGCAGGGTAAGAGGTTTCTTCATCTTGTATTCTTGCTGAGATCATTTTATATTTAACTAGAAATGTTATTTCCATGGTGTAGAGACCCATGGAAAACTATCCTACACTGTTCTAAGAACCTGAGGTCAAGATGGTCTAGCTAACTTACTTTCTGTTAAATGGCTTGCTTGGGCAAACCGCCTCCTCCATCTAATCACTTATTTTAGCTTTTATTGACCTGTTTGATTAAGCAAAAGCTCCCTCTGCAGCTTCAGAGCAAGAGGCCCTTCAGGGTCTAGTATGACCTTGGTAGGGGTGGAATGACATGGTTCCTACCCCTGGAACAGGGGCAACAGGGCATGGGCCTCCCTCCTTGAGTGTCAATGGCTGCTGTAGGCTTGCTTGTATACTACTGTACATATTTTTACATTCCTCTTTTAAGGAATGTCTTCCCTGTTAACATTAATGCCTCTATGCTAACCAGAGATAGCACGCGTTGGAGTTGCTGATGTCTCTGCAGACTTGTAAATGTCGGGGTAGTCCTTCGGGGTAGTTCTTCAGGCTGTGGGAAGAACCCCTAGAAGCATGAGTTAAAATAGTTATGATTTCTCAACTATGCAAAATGTAAGGATGCAATATGAACTATATGAGGGGCTTCGCAAACTGTACTGTGAGCCAACTTGTCAGAAAGCTACTCAGGAGGGAGATGGAGAGATTGGGGAGTGGTGATCTCAAGAGATCTTAACTAGCTAAGATTTAGGTTTGTGCTTACAAAGGCAGAACAAGGCTAGGCCCAGACATGGTCCCACCTAGTTAACAGAGGCAGGCAGATCTCTGAACTCTTTTGCAATGTTTAAAAATATATGTGTTTGCTGTCTCCTAAGAACCAAGAGGCTGTGGTCATGGGATGCTGATTCATAGGATAATCAAAAGGGAATCTGGAGTAAATGACTGGATTGAGATGCAAAATAAAAGACTGGGCTTATGATCTGCAATATTTTAGAATAGCAAGAAAGAACTGCTTGGAGAACTGTCTAGAGCAGAAAATGGAAAGAGCTGTCTGGAAATCTCCAGAGAAAGCAGATCAGAGAGAAAATCTTGAAAGCAGAACAGACGTTGTCAGCTTGGACCCATGATTTGACTTCGATTGGTTTGTTTCAATGCTCTCAAACACCTTTCTCTCCCTCCAAGTGAAGGCTGGTTCTTGGCAAAAAAAATCCTTACCCTAAAATCTCAGAGCTATACTTGGGTCCCCAATACCTGAATGTAGTTCCAGTCAGCTATAATAAAGACTTTCAATTGCCTATAAACTGTCCGAGAGAACATCTCTGGCGGGCTTCCCATAACAGCAACCGACTGCACGCACAAAGCCCCAGGGTCAGACCTTCCTGCAGCCTATCCCTAAAGAAGCCCTGGCAGAAGGAAAACAGGCTGAAAGATTAGCCCATACAAGGCAAATGGACTTTGGGTGCAGCTAGAGAAACAAGAGTTTTCACTGAAAAAGGCTATGACACTCAAATGCCCACAATAGGCCTAAGAAGTTGTATAATTGGCATCGAATTGTTTCCCCTGCCAGGCTGCCAGCCGCTTTTGGTTTGCTGTCTAACTCTCCCTAAAGCATGATATTATAATTATATAACTCCTCAGTAGTTTAATGCTTTCTGGTGAAACATTATGAGTTACTTGGCTGTTTTCTCTTCCTTTGCTTACATGACATCCATGTAGAATCATTGGCTTACCATCTTTAATAAAGCAATGCCCATGGTTCATACCTCATATCTATTATACTTACTGAGTCATTTCTCCTATGCTTTCTGAAACCTCTTTTCTGTGTCCTTGTCCTGTGTTCATTTTTGCTAATTGTCTCCTTTTGTTTGCTGAGTAAACTTTCTATATTTGCTGAGTTATCTCTCCTCTGCCTACTCTTCTGTTTCCATTCATCTCTCCTGTGTTTGCTGGGTTGTATCTCAAAGTTTGTTTAGTCACCTCTCCTGTCTTTGCAGAATGGTTACTTTTATCCAGAGAGGGAGAAAGTGGTGCTGCTGTTGTGAATAGCTGGATTCTTCACAATTTTTATTCCAGGGTGCTATTTTTGTTGTCAGTTTTCTGCTATTTTCAATATAAGACTGAACTCAGGGTCTTGTTCATCCCAGGCAAGTGCTCGCCCAGCAACACTCCCAGGCTCTCAGTCCAGGCTCTTCTGTCTGCGAGTGAGTTTGAGATTCAGATTGTACTGGGAGTTCTAAAGTACCACAGTTACTCCAGGTGTAGTTGTCACCTTGGAAGCTGATTGCTGAGTAAGCTCACGCTTTGGCTGGTTAGCTGTTCTGGCTCAAACTCCTCCCCAAGCTGACTCAATCTAGCTTCTCTCAGCTTCGCACTAAATTGCTCAAGCTAACTCTGTCAATTTATTCTACATCTTCTGGCTCCTTCTTATTCTCTGGCTTCAACTACCTCTATGGACCTGTCCCAAACTGCATGAACTCAACTCCACTGTTCTGCACTCGCTGCACTGACTCCAAATTGATTCACTGAATTCAGCTCCACTTAACTGAACTCGAAGGACTGAACAGAGTTGCATTGCCTGAACTCAATAGAACTACCCTCCAATTCCATCCCATTCTTTTGCATGAAAGATGTGTGCTATGGATGTGTCTGTTTTCTAGTCAGATCACACTGAAATTCAGGACATTTGGGCCAGATCATATAGACCTGGATGTGATCCCTTGCCAGAGCGGCCATGTTGCTGGATTAAAATTTCTCTACACGTGCTGGTTCCTTGCCGGCAGGTCCAGGCAAGAGGAGAGAGGTCCTGGGGTCTCTCTGGGGCTGAGCAGGATGGCGAGTGTCGACAGTCCAAAAGAAACACCAAGTCGGGAGTCTTGTCGAAGCAGGAACTCAGATTTATGGCATCAGCCTCTTGCTTATAAACGTTTGGAATGTGGGGTTGGGGATTTTTTGGTGGGTAAGATGACGTAGGAGGCAGGGAAGGGTACCTGAGGGTATGGAGTGACTGACAGGGCAAATGGCAAAGCTCTACTTCAGCAGTGGTGGGGCAGAGGCAGGGCCAAACAGGTCTTACTGAGTCACCCCAATACAGAAGTGACTGAGACTGGCCTCAAAACTCGAGCCAGGCTTGGGATTGTCCTCAAGGCCCAAACCAGGGCAAAAATGGGGCCTCTCTGTGTTTTCACATACACAAGAAACACAGTTATTTTAGACCTGGATGTGTCCCATAGACATGTTCCATGCACTTCTTGGGGTCATTTTAGTTGTGACTGCAGGCTGTGTCAACTACAACTTGTCTGTGCTAAAGCTTTATATTGGGCAAAAAGGAACTTGTCTACAATGGGACTGTATAAACCATCTCAGATTAATCAAACTGAACAGTAACATCTGGTCCCCACTCGTGAAGGATATGAGAACGAGGCCTCCTTCCATCCAACAGATAATAATAATAATAATAATAATAATAATAATAATAATAATAATAACAACAATAATAATACCTCAATCACCCAGAAAAAAGACAGCTTTCTAAAGGAAAACTTGTGGGTGACACGTCGGTCACAATGAAGACTAACCACATGCTAGATACATCTATGGAGTGCTCGTCCAAATAGTCAGAACAAACACAAACTAAATAGATCTTGACATTTCCCCCCAAATTGAAAGTCTGTGCCTTACACATACCACCTCCCCCTTCTCTGTTCTTTCTCTTCTTCAAGTCACTTGGAGTTGTGATCTGTGTCTCTTATCTCTTTCTTCAATATTTAGGTGCATATCTTGCACAATGGCTATTCAATTCACCTGAGTTTGATATTTCTGAAGTACTAAGAAGCAAATCTTATTGGGTTCCTTGCAACATGGTAAGAACAACTGGTAGACTTTCCAAGGCTGGGTATAGATTTACACATATGGGAAGTCCTTGAAACCTAGTGTTATTTTGAGTTTAAGCACTGCATTATGCTCAATGCGAGCCTTGATGAGCCATGGAAAATTCAAATTGCCAGACACCAACAGCATATGCCCATGCTGGGTGCCCTGGGACAGCTGGGCAGGGGAGGTATTCAGGCAGAGGAAATGGTCACTGGAGAACTGGGTAGAACATGGCATTTGCCCCCTATCTCTGGAGTCTATGCCCAAGCTTGGCTCACAAACATGTAATTTTATATGAGCAGCACTGGAAGCAACTGCTTTGACATTTCTGCTACTGTCCAAAATCCTACATTGAGAGATCAGAGCCTGAGATTCGCTCCACAAAACCAACATGCACTTTGGTCACTGAAACGGCAATGTTATAAGCAAAAGATCAGAGCTCTCTTTCCATGTCTACCACGGCTTCCTTGCTTACAGCTCTCTTTACTTGCTTGGACTTCAGGTTTCTCCTTTGGGTGATGAGGGAACTAGACTAGATTGTTCTTTGGCAGTTTGGGGGGGTTTAAGGAGAGAAAAAAGATAATAAGAATTTCCGTAATTAGGTCTGGAACTAAAATCTCTGGTCCTTTGAAGCCATCTAAATTACTTTCGTTGAAAAGAAGAAAACAAAGGGAGGGTGAGAGTGAGAGAGCTAGAGTTGTTCAGTTGTGTGTGTTTTGAACTGCAGAAAGTTCATTAGATACTAACTTTCTGTGGAATTTAGCTCAGCAAGTTCTCCCTAGGCTGAGGTAAAGACGGCTTCTGAGTCATGAATGTGACCTTGAACCCACAGGTGACACTGATCTCAAGTAGTTCTTGATGCCCGTGGAAATGAGAGTGAAAGAGATCCTTTGAGTGTCAGTGCCATTATGCATGGAAAGTGGTCTGAGCTTAGCGAGTGAAAGTGTTATTCAAGTGCGTGCCTTGCTTCTCAGATGCAGCAATCTACACTACAAACCTCTTTCAAACTGTCTGGGTGCAAATTTAATTTCAGGGAAGATAAGCAGTGTGTTATATTAAGGAAAGAAGAAAGGGGGGAACACAAGGGGACTGTAGTGCAAATCCTGTGCCTCTCATTTTGTGCGTGCTGGCTCCAGGCCAGTTTAGAAGGGTTCTGGCGAATTTGGCTGGCTGTGCCGGAGATAAATTTGTTTCTCTAGAAATGAGGTGGATGTCAGATACCATTCTCCGTGTATTTGAAGTGTTTATGTGAGTATGTTCCTTGGGAAGCTTTCAAATTGACTTCTAGCTCTGTAGTTAGTCCCAGAGAGAGATGAGATGCTAGGGTTCCATGGTCTTGCAAGTTGAAATTTATTTCATTGAGAATTGAGGAAGTTAAAGTCAAATGCAGGATGGGTATGCTTCAATGTCTAGTATCTGTCTAGAGTGCAGGAATACATATATTCATTTTCAAGCACCGAATAAAACCTAGATTTTTCTGGAAAGGGTCTTCTTCTCCAAGTGGAGGGGCAGAGAATTCAGAGGTTGCCACTTGTCACATCTCCATCATCTGCTTCTTTGGTTAAAGGTGAGTCATTCATGTGTTGAACAGGTCTTCCTTTAGTCACCCTGGCAGGGCTGCTTGTTTTCCACACAGACCCACACACATTCATTTGTAGGCTAACAAGATTTTAAAATCTGTGGAATCAAGTTAATAAGGCAGCATTTATGAAACATCGAGTCTGCAAGTAAATGAATCACAATTTCTGGTTCTTTCAGTGAGGTGAGACTTTAAAGCTCACCATATGCCACCAGCCGTCAGAAAGCTGAAGTGGGTTAGCCTCACATGTCCAGGGCCTCTTAAATCCTCCAACTCTAGCAAACTGCTCCCTGTCTTCACAGGCCTCACAGAACAGGAACTGGAGACACCTGCTTTACTAAGTGAATGTGGGAAGCTCACATGTGTAACCATGGAAACCTCAGGGCAAGGACTTGGTCATGTCCATAAGATGTCTCTAAGGTTGAGATTACAGATATCTGACAGAATACTGTGAACTGAAATGACATTTGGTGATAGAAAAGATGTTAATTGCACAAGACTTTCTGTTTTTTTTTTTGTTGTTGTTGTTGTACCAAGTGTGACCAGCAGGGGCCTCTCTAGGATCACAGGTAAGATCCAATAGTTAAAAGGCACCAAAGCAAAATGTGAATCTTCTCTTCACCATATTGATACATCGCTGCCCATTCATTTTCTTTCTTTTTTCTTTCTCTTTCTCTCTCTCTTTCTTTCTTTCTTTCTTTTCTTTCTTTCTTTCTTTCTTTCTTTCTTTCTTTCTTTCTTTCTTTCTTTCTTTCTTTCTTCCTTCCTTTCTTCC
>NC_034604.1:5500236-5522408 GCF_900095145.1 Mus pahari | reverse complement strand
TTTTTTTTTTTTTTGGCTTAGCTCATAGAAAGCAGGATTTAAGAATTCTCAGCCATTTGTTTGGGAATTCTATTATCAATCTGGATATTGGAAATCAATATTGGGAATGAGAAATTAAAGGGTAATGGGAAACTGAACAATCTAATCTCATAGGAAGCTGTTCATTGAACAAAATTGATGCCACTCCTTAGTTTTCTTCCTTTGATTTTGCTCATATGCATCTAATCTCTCCACCTCCCCACCTTTCCACATAAACCGAGACGATTTGGCTTGAGATCTGGAATTGGAATATAACTGACCACCAAGACACATGGCAGGAAGTTAGCTAGGTGTTAGAATCCTGCAATTTGGCTGTTCAGAAAGCTTGTGAGGAGATATAGCAATGGAACCTTCCACTTTCTCTTTCAGCTGTTCACTAAGCAGCAACAAGAACCCTTTTAGCTGTAACCACTCAAAATGGCTATCTGTACAGATGCCTTCCATTGGTTTATGAAATATGTGGTTTTATAGTTAAGAATCCCTCTGTTGTGATGCTTTAGAAAGTTAAAGTGCCCTTCATCTCAGAAGTATATTTTAAAAGCAAGGAAATGTATATGAGTTGGTCTTCTTCAACTGAGCCATTTCATTTCAAACAGCTTCAGTTTGGTAGAGGCAAGACTCAGTTTTCCCTGGTCATGTCTGTCATTACTTGCTTCAGACAAATCTCAGCAATTTTGTAGAGGTTACCATGGGGATGAGCATTAGATCATCAGAAGGAAATTTTAGTCTTACAGCAATTAATTTTTGATTTTAATTAATTTAATAAAATCACTAAACTTTGTTGCATAAATCTTCAAAAGGAGGGTCAGAAGAAAATTGAGACTCAGGTCAAGGGACTTTAATTCTCCCATTATATAAAGCCTCTAGAGTATCAGCTTGTCCACATATGTCTTCCTTTCCTCATCTAAAAAAAAAAAAATACCATATGTCACTATTCTAAGATATAAGACACCAGGCTTAGGGAGAGTTCTCTGTTATTAAAATGACTGCGTCACAAGCACAAATAAATTGTTATTGTGATGCGTGCTAGAAAAGAGGGAGGTTGGCAACAGTTGGAACCTTGGGGCTCGACTGCCAGACCGGATAGCTTAACCTGTACGTCACAGACCAATGAGAGGCCGTGTCTCAAAAACAAGATGAACAGCACCTGAAGAGGTACCTTGGAGGTAGAATGCTGGCCTCTCTGAGTGCTCACACATGAGTGAATCCTCGTGTGTGTGTCTGTGTGTGTGTGTGTGTGTGTGTGTACCATGTACATGGATTGAGGGGCTTTTATGCTTTGGGAAGTATGATACCTTTAAATGGCCAAGGTTATTATTATTATTAATAATTTTTTTGGCCAAGGTTATTCTTATTCCTGTGTTTATTGAGCATCTTTTACATGCAGAGTGTTGAATGGCTTACAAGGTAAAACCATCTTCTGGCTCAGAATTTTCTTTGATGGCACAATTGGGAACCCCCAAACCAAACCAAACCAAACCAAACCAAACCAAACCAAACCAAACCAACCAACCAAACAAGAAACCAGAATATAATAAAAAATTGAATCTCATGGTTTATATTTGAACATTTCAGCATAGGCTTTCCATATTCAGTAAATAAACCATACTGAAATAATTAATAACACCTCCTCGATACAATAAAGGAACTGCGCTACCTCCCTTACTCAGCTGGGAAACTGGGAGGGTTGGGTCTTCCTTCCTGTGTTCATTAAAGGAACTGTGCTATGTCTCTTATTCACTTAGGGAATTAACAGGGAGCTAGGCCGTTGGTGTTCTTCTACACCATTTGTAACCCTCAGCTCCCTGTCCGTGCCCCTCTCAAAGCAAACTATCCCATATAGCAACCATGGCTCAGATGACATTTGACTAAGCCATCCCAAAGTCTCTCAAGGCTATAAAGACTTGGTTCCTAGTGAGGTGGTAAGGGGAGTGTGTGGACAATTAAAAGGCGAAACCTTACGAGAAAACCCCAAATTATTGGAGACATGCTCTCTGAAGGGATTATAGGGTACTGGCCTGCAGCTCACTCTCTGGGACTGAGAGCTCATGCTGAGGTTCTCCCATGACTATCACGGAAGTTCTCATGTGAAGTCCTTACACTAAATTTCCAGAATTGTGAGCCAAAATGGACTTCTTTACTTCATAAGAAGGCCATGCCAGGTATTTTGCTATAGGGATGGGAAGATGACTGAAACTGTCCTTCAGGAGATCTCCTGACAATGTCCCCACAGTACTAGAAGTAAAGACCATGGAATCTGCCAGGAACACAATAGCTTGACTCTAAGCAGTTCTCTGAACTTCTCTGGAAACAAAAGTCCAGGGAAGCGATTCAGCTTTCTTAAACTAACCCTGCTAATGTACATCCACGCTTCCTCTCCCTGCTGCCTTCCACTTCTTTCTATGAGAACAGCAGTTAAGTGAATGAGACATAAAAAATTGCCAAACATTACAAAATCAATATAATGATAAGAGTTAGCATGTACCTTTCAATAATAACTCTGAATATCAGTGGTTAAAATTCCATAATTATAGGCAAGGGTTCTAATCTGTGCATTGCGATCATTTGTGGGTTGCATATTAGACATCCTGCTTATTACATATTTATATTATGATTCATAACAGCAACAAAATTAAAGTTATGATGTAGCAAAAAATTTTTTATGATTGGTAGTCAACCACAGCATGAAGAACTGTATTAAAAGGTCACAGCACTAGGAAGGTCTAGAAAGGTCTAAGGAATGGGAGGGAGTTGAGCACAGACACAGAGAAAAGCACCTGTTGTTATCCTTGCTAGAAGAAGGCATCAATGAATGGCTGCAACATGCCAAAAGCATTTAAGCTCCCCAGTAGACTCATGAGCACCCTTTTCCAGATAAGGAAACTGATAGACAATGGCATTTTCTCACAGCAAGAGTGGAGTAAGTTAGGCTAGGAATCTAGATCTGCCTCTAAAACTCTTTCTGTTTACATCTCACTAGTCCCAGGGGTCCCACAGCAGTAAAAGAGTCCTTCCCCCACACTCCTGTCAAGTTGTGGCTGTGGCAAAGCTTTGCTATGAGTCATCTCTGGTCTGGGAAAAGAGAAGAAATTATTCTGTTTCAGAAGATCTACCTTTCTGTCTTAGCTACCGTTCTACTGCTCTGATAAAATAGCAAGCAACTGGGGGAGAAAAGGATTTACTTCATCTTACACTGCTAGGTCACAGTCCATCATCTAAGGAAGTCAGGACAGGAACTCAAGGCACTAACCTGGAGGCTGGAACTGCTGCAGAGCCCATGAAGGGAAGGCTATTTATTAGCTTGCTTCTCATGGCTTTCTCAGCCATGAGCAATGACCACAAAAAACCCTCAAGACAATTTGATAGGGAATTTCCTTTCTTTCTTTTTTTTCTTTGATTTAAATTTTATTGCATTATGATGAGAAAAGATACATAATTTCAATTTATCTGAATTTGTTAACATTTAAAAATATATTTTGAGTAAATAGACTTACATCACATTCTTCCTTCTCTTTTGTACCCCAACTCATCCCAGAGAGCCCCATCTACAAAACCTGTAATACCTTTCATTTTTATCATATTCTTTAAAATTTATAAAGTATTGTAACAATAAAAATGAGTATTATAAAAGTTGTTTGACATAAAACAACAATCAACTGAACAGTCTTATGTAGATGTTTGTCTACAGCAATACTAAAAATACATACATTTTTCTCAATATAGATTTTAAATAACTCCAAATATATTAACTGCATGATATTTTAAAATAATATATCAGTACTAGTTTGTTTGTTTGTTTGTTTTTGTTTTTTGTTTTTGTTTTTCGAGACAGGGTTTCTCTGTATAGTTCTGGCTGTCCTGGAACTCACTTTGTAGACCAGACTGGCCTCGAACTCAGAAATCTGCCTGCCTCTGTCTCTCGAGTGCTGGGATTAAAGGTGTGCGCCACCACGCCGGGCTCAGTATTAGTTTTTTAAATGAACATAAATAGATAAAGTCTTTTTGTTTCTTTGTTTCTTTGTTTGCTTTGTTTTTAGTAGAACTTAAAATCTTGGCTCTTACTGTGATACAAACCCAAAATAAGAAGAGTTTTTGGACATTGGAGTTCATTGTAATAAGCCTGTACTTGAATGTCCCTCACATCACCAAAGGATTTTTACCTCCATAGTAGATAAGCTAAGAGTTGACAGTTTTGCTGCATCAAGGAATGAATTGTAGGCATGATTTTTGGATACAGATTTCCTGCTATGGTCAAAGCTGTTTGACTTGAGTGATTGTCGTCATTTTCAGCCTACAGGGAACAGGTTACATTCATTTAAGAAATGGTATGTGTATTAAGATGGCCTATCCATGAAGTCATCAACTGTTTCAATGAACAATGGTTCTGCTTGGAGGGTGGCACAGACGTTGGGTGGGGATAAGTTTCTGGTTCATTGGCTGTGATGATTTTGAAAAGCATTCATCTCAGAATAAGAGTAACTTATAAAGTCCTCTTCTTCAAAATTGATACAGTAATTATAAATATCAAGCAAAGCCTTCAGTCTCACTCTTTACTGTTCTCTTACAAGCCACCTCCGAAATCAACTGTCTACATTTCTTTTGGCCGTATAAATAATTTTGAAATGTGTAGCTGTTCTAAAAACCATAGTATAGGGTAAAAACATCAAATAAATAATCCTACTAATAGAAAGGCTGAAATAGGAGAAGCATGATTTCAAGGCTATTATGTAGCACACAGCAAGACCCTGTCATGTACAAACAAGCAGAAAGGGT
Organism: Mus pahari; assembly: GCF_900095145.1. Taxonomy (NCBI): domain Eukaryota; kingdom Metazoa; phylum Chordata; class Mammalia; order Rodentia; family Muridae; genus Mus; species Mus pahari. The sequence continues at coordinate 5,517,596 of NC_034604.1, read as the reverse complement.
ATATGGATTGTACCTATTTTTCCCATTACCAAATTAGAGAGACCACAGGATGACAGCCGACAAATTTCTAATTCCTTATATTTTTGAATTTCAATCGATTAGGATATGTTATTAATTTTCATATTAACAGATATTAAGGAAAAGTGATTGTTACTTCCTGTTAATTTTCTTGTTAGAGGTGGAATTATGCTTGTGAGGGGTTTGTTGAAAGATTACTTTGTTCCTTCTCCTAGGGTGTAGTTTCACTCCTTATGTTGGTGTTTTCCATCTATTNTCCTTCGTAGGGCTGGATTTGTGGAAAGATATTGTGTAAATTTGGTTTTGTCACGGAATATCTTGNTTTCTCCATTTATGGTGATTGAGCATTTTGCTGGGTATAGTAGCCTGATCTGGCATTTGTGTTCTCTTAGAGTCAGTATGACATCTACCCAGCATCTTCTAGCTTTCGTAGTCTGTGGTGAGAAGTCTGGTGTAAGTCTGATAGGTCTGCCTTTATATGTTACTTGACCTTTGTCCCTTAGTGCTTTTAAAATTCTTTCTTTGTTTAGGGCATTTGGTGTCTTGATTATTATGTGACAAGAGGAATTTCTTTTCTGGTCCAGTCTATTTGGAGTTCTGTAGGCTTCTTTTATGTTCATGGGCATTTCTTTCTTTAGGTTTGGGAAGTTTTCTTCTATAATTTTGTTGAAGATATTGGCTGGCCCTTTAAGTTGAAAACCTTTATTCTCACGTACTCCTATTATCCGTAGGTTTGGTCTTCTCATTGTTTCCTGGATTTCCTGGATGTTTTGGGTTAGGAGCTTTTTGCTTTTTGCGTTTCTTCCACATTGTGTCAATGTTTTCTATGGTATCTTTTTTCCCTGAGATTCTCTCGTCTATGACTCCTTATTTCTTTCCTAGGTTTTCGAACTCCAGGGTTGTCTCCCTTTGTGTTTTCTTTATTGTTTCTAGTTCCAGCTTTAGATCTTGGATGGTTTTGTTCCTTTCCTTCACCTGTTTGATTGCGTTTTCCTGTAACTCTCTAAGGGATTTTTGTGTTTCCTCTTTAAGGGCTTTGGGCTGTTTACCTGTGTTCTCCTGTATTTCTTTAAGGGAGTTACTTATGTCCTTCTTAATGTCCTCTATCATCATCATGAGAAGTGATTTTAGATCTGAATCTTGCTTTTCCAGTGTGTCAGGGTATCTAGGACTTGATATGGTGGGAGAATTGGGTTCTGATGATGCCAAGTAACCTTGGTTTCTGTGGCTAATTTTTTTTTTTTTNTTTTTNTTTTTGTTTTTTTTTTTTTTGGTTTTTCGAGACAGGGTTTCTCTGTATAGCCCTGGCTGCTGTTCTGACACAACCAGGATCACAGGAAGGACAGGCTCTAGTCTAGAGAAGAACTCTTATGCTTGCCTCCCTCCATCTGGTTATCTCTAGTGCTACCTGCCCTGGCTATGTCTGACTGGAGCCTGTCCTTCCTGTGATCCTGGTTGTGTCAGAACTTCTCTGAGTCAAGCTGTCTCTGTGATCCTGTGATTCTGGTATCCTGTGATCCTGAGATCCTGGGTGTATCTGAGTTCCTGGGAGTTAAGCTGCCTTTGGGACCTTGAGATCCTGGTTTGACTAAGCTCCTGGGATCCTGGGATCCTCTGATCCTGGGTGTGTTAGAGCGCCTGGGAGTGGAGCTGCCTCTGGTTGTTGTGGGGCTGGCTGCGGAGTTTGCACCCAAGATCTGCTCAGGGCACTGGCCCAGACAGACCAGAAGGAACCTGTGCCACTGTTCTGGTGGAGTTCCTGTGTGCCTGGGTCCTCCAGTTCCAGTTACCCCTGGTGTTGGGGACAGCTGTTGTGTCCTCCTCATCTTCGATAATCTGATCCTGGATGTGTTGGAGCACCTAGGAATGGAGCTTCCCCTGGGTCTTGTGGGGCTGAATGCTGATGGGGAATTTTCTTAACTGAGATCTCTTTTTTTCAAAGTGATTCTGGCCTGTGTCAAGTTGACAAAAATCTAGCCAACACACTTCCCAAGGCCAGTTTTAATCTAATAAAGATTCCCAGCTTCTTGATTGATTTCGTTAACCTGGTTTTCTTCTGACTGGTGATATAAAGCTTTGCACTTGCCTCTTTATCAAATGCCCACAACACACAGGTCTGCTCTGATCTGACTTCAAACATGTTTTTGTGTGTGTGTGTGTGTGTGTGTGTGTGTGTGTGTACATGGTCACAGGTGCACATTTGAGTGCACAGTCATGTGTGTAGTGGCCAAAGGACAACTTCAGGTGTCATGCTTCAAGAACTGCCCACCTTGTTTTTTTGAGACAGTCTCTCACTGGCCTGAACCTTGCTGGTTAGCATGCCTCTGGGAGCATCCCGTTTCTGTATCTGTCTCACCAGCACTCCTATTACAGCTGCATAACACCACATCTGGCTTCTTTGTTCTGGAGATCAAACTCAAGTCTTTACTGATTGAACCATGTCCTCAGCCCAACCGTGTTTGTTCTTAACTTGCCTTTATTTTTTACATTTATGTATTTGGAGTGTCTTGGGTCTGTGTGTGTATGTATGTAGCATAGCACATGTGTGTAGGTCAGAGGACAACCTGTAGCTCTTTTCTTTCACTATCTGGGTTCCAAGCATTGAACTCAGGTCATCAGGCTTAGCAGCAAGCACCTCTATGCACTGAGCTATCTCTCTGGCCCTAAGGCCATTTTAAATGACCTGGATATCAAAAGTGATGGAGAACCTTGTTAAGTCACAGAAAGAGGCAAATAACGATACTCATTTAATCTTGGAATGTTTCCTTTTGTCCACAGTGCCTGCCTGGGACTGGTAGTTAAGGTAACTTACTAAAGACTCAGCTCTTGAGTTAAGTCTTCAAACCTGGGTTCTCTTTATAGTCAAATGCCCCAGAAAGAGCAAATAGCTCCTGTTACATCCATTCCAGTAGTGACCTGCGTGACAGGCCCAAAAGCCTGGATGCAGTCCTGAGGTGAAAAGTTCATGGAAACTTAGTCTCCTGGAACTGTGGCATCCTGTAATGTCCTTGCGAACGGATCTGTGTGCTTTCCCTCAGTATTGTTTTATTTTATTTTTTCTTGTTTATTAGATATTTTCTTCATTTACATTTCAAATGCTATCCCGAAACTCCCCTATACACTCTCCCTACCCCACTCCCCAACCCACCCTCTCCCGCTGCCTGGCCCTGGTATTCCCCTGTACTGGGGCATATGATCTTCACAATACCAGGGCCTCTCCTCCCATTGATGGCAAACTAGGCCAGCCTCTGCTACATACGCAACTAGAGACACAGCTCTGGGGGTTACTGGCTAGTTCATATTGTTGATCCTCCTATAGGGTTGCAGACCCCTTTAGCTCCTTGGGTACTTTCTCTAGCTTCTTCATTAGGGGCCCTGTGTTCCATCTAATAGATGACTATGAGCATCCACTTCTGCATTTGCCAGGCACTGGCATAGCCTCACAAGAGAGAGCTATATCAGGGTTCTTTCAGCAAAATCTTGCTGGCATGTGCAATAGTATCTGGGTGTGGTGGTTGTAGATGGGATGGATCCCCAGGTGGGGCAGTCTCTGGATGGACCTTTCTTCCATCTCAGCTCTGAACTTTGTCTCTGTATTTTGTCTCTGTATTTTGTTCCCCATTCTAAGAAGGAATGAAGTATCCACTTGTTGGTCTTCCTTCTTCTTGAATTTCATGCGTTTTATAAATTGTATCTTGGATAGTCTAAGTTTCTGGGCTAATATCTGCTTATCAGTGAGTGCATATTATGTGTGTTCTTTTGTGATTGGGTTACCTCACACAGGATGATATATTCCAGATCCATCCATTTGCCTACGAATTTCATAAATTCATTGTTTTTAATAGCTGTGTAGTACTTTATTGTGTAAATGTACCACATTTTCTGTATCCATTCCTCTGTTGAGGGACATCTGGGTGCTTTCCAGCTTCTGGCTATTATAAATAAGGGTGTTATGAACATAGTGGAGCACATGTCCTTATTACAAGTTGGGATATTTTCTGGGTATATGCCTAGGAGAGGTATTGCTGGATCTTCCAGTAGTACTATGTCCAATTTTTTTAATAATCATCAGACTGATTTTGAGAGTGGTTGTACCAGCTTGCAATCCCACCAACAACGGAGGAGTGTTCCTCTTTCTCCACATCCTTGTCAGCATCTGCTGTCACCTGAATTTTTGATCTTAGCCATTCTGATTGGTGTGAGGTGGATTCTCAGAGTTGTTTTGATTTGCATTTCCTGGATGATTAACAACTTTGAACATTTTTTCAGGTGCTTCTCAGCCATTCAGTATTCCTCAGTTTAGAATTCTTTGTTTAGCTCTGTGCCCCAATTTTTAACAGGGTTATTTGATTTTTTTTGGAGTCTAACTTCTTGAGTTTTTATATATATTGGGTATTAGTTCCTTATCTGACTTAGGATTGGTAAAGATTAGTGTTATTTGGTTTTCTGGAGTCTAACTTCTTGAGTTCTTTATATATATTGGATACTAGTCCTCTATCAGAGGGAGAACTGGTAAAGATATCTTCCCAATCTGCTGGTTGCTATTGTGTCTTATTGACAGTGTCCTTTGCCTTCCAAAGCTTTGTAATTTTATGCAGTCCCATTGGTCGATTCTTGATCTTACACTACAAATCATTGCGGTTTGGTTCAGAAATCTTTCCCTGTGTTGCCCTTTGATGTTCCACCCACTTTCTCCTCTAAAAGTTTCAGTGTCTCTGGTTTTATGTGGAGTTCCTTGATCCACTTAGACTTGAACTTTGCACAAGGAGATAAAAATGAATCAATTTGCATTCTTCTACATGCTAACAGAGAGTTGAGACAGCACCATTTGTTGAAGATGTTTTCTTTCTACTGGATAGTTTTAGCTCCTTTGTAAAAGATCAAGTAACCATAGGTGTGTGGGTTCATTTCTGGGTCTTTGATTCTATTCCATTGATCTACCTGTCTGTCGCTGTACCAGTACCATGCAGTTTTTAATCACAATTGCTCTGTAGTACAGCTTGAGGTCAGGAATGCTGATTCCCCCAGAGGTTCTTTTATTGTTGAGAATAGTATTTGCCATCCTTCTTTTTTTGTTATTCTAGATGAATTTGAAAATTGCCCTTTCTAACCTGGTGAAGAATTCAGTTGGAATTTTGATTGGGATTGCATTGAATCTGTAGATTGCTTTAACAATGTGGCAAGATAGCCATTTTTACTATATTAATCCTGCTAATCCATGAGCATGGGAGATCTTACCATCTTCTGAGCTCTTCAATTTCTTTCTTCAGAGACTTGAAGTTCTTTTTTTTTTTTTTTTAAAGATTTATTTATTATATGCAAGTACACTGTAGCTGTCTTCAGACACTCCAGAAGAGAGAGTCAGATCTTATTACAGATGGTTATGAGCTACCATGTGGTTGCTGGGATTTGAACTCCGGACCTTCAGAAGAGCAGCCGGGTGCTCTTACCCCCTGAGCCATCTCACCAACCCAAGACTTGAAGTTCTTATCATACAGATCTCTCACTTCCTAAGTTAGTGTCACACCAAGGTATTTTATATTATTTGTGACTATTGTGAAGGGTATTGTTTCCCTAATTTCTTTCTCATCCTGTTTATCTTTTGTGTAGAGAAAGGTCACTGATTTGTTTGAGTTAATTTTATATCCAGCCACTGCACTGAAGTTATTTATCAGGCTTAGGAGTTCTCTGGTGGAATTTTTGGGGTCACTTATATATACTATCATATCATCTGCAAATAGTGATGTTTTGACTTCTTCCTTTCCAATTTTTATCCCTTTGATCTCCTTTTGTTGTCTAATTGGTCTGACTTAGACTTCAAGTACTATATTGAATAGGCAGGGAGAGTGTGGGCAGCCTTGTCTAGTTCATGATTTTAGTGGGATTGCTTCAAGTTTCTCTCCATTTAGTTTAATGTTGGCTACTGGTTTGCTGTAGATTGCTTTTATTATGTTTAGGTATGAGCCTTGAATTCCTGATCTTTCCAAGACTTTTATTATGAAGGGGTATTGGATTTTGTCAAATGCTTTCTCAGCATCTAAGGAGATGATCATGTGCTTTTTGTCTTTGGGTTTGTTTATATAGTGGATTATGTTGATAGATTTCCATATATTGAACCATCCCTGCATCCTTGGGATGAAGCCTACTTGATCATGATGGATGATAATTTTGATGTGTTCTTGGATTTGGGTTGTGAGAATTTTATTGAATAATTTTGCACTGATATTTAAAAGAGAAATTGGTCTGAAGTTCTCTTTCTTTGTTTGGTCTCTGTGTGCTTTAGTTATCAGAGTAATTGTGGCTTCATAGAACAAATTGGGTAGAGTACCTTCTGTTTCTATTTTGTGGAACAGTTTGAAGATTATTGGTATTAGGTCTTCTTTGAAGGACTGATAGAACTCTGCACTATACCCATCTGGTCTTGGGCTTTTTTTTTTTGTTTGTTTGTTTGGGAGATTATTAATTAATGTTTCTATTTCTTTAGAGGATATGGGATTCTTTAGATCATTAATCTAATCCTGATTTAACTTTGTTACCTGGTATCTATCTCAAAAATTGTCCATTTTATCCAGGTTTTCCTGTCTTGTTGAGTATATGCTTTTGTAGTAGGATCTGATGATATTTTTTGGATTTTCTCAGATTATGTTGTTATATCTCCCTTTTCATTTCTGATTTTGTTAATTAGGATACTGTCCCGGTGCCTGCTAATTAGTCTGGCTAAGTGTTTATCTATCTTGTTGATTTTTTTCAAAGAACCAGCTCCTGGTTTGGTTGATTCTTCGTATAGTTCTTTTTGTTTCCACTTGGTTTATTTCATCCCTGAGTTTGATTAATTCCTGCCATCTACTCCTCTTGGGTGAATTTGCTTCCTTTTGTTCTAGAGCTTTTAAGTGTGCTGTCAAGCTGCTAGTGTATGCTCTCTCCAGTTTCTGTTTGGGTGTACTCAGAGCTCTAAGATTTAGCAGTTCCTTTTTGGGTATACTCAGAATTCTGAGTTTTAGTCTTACAACTGCTTTCATTGTGTCCCATAAGTTTGGGTATGCTGTGGTTTCATTTACATTAAACTCTAAAAAGTCATTAATTTCTTTATTTATTTCTTCCTTGACCAAGTTATCATTGAGTAGAGTGTTGTTCAGCTTCCATGTGTATGTGTGCTTTCTATTATTTATGTTGTTACTGAAGATCAGCCTTAGTCTGTGGTGATCTGATAGGATGCATGGGATAATTTCAATATTTTTGTATCTATTGAGGCCTGTTTTGTGATTGATTACATGGTCAGTTTTGGAGAAGGTACCATGAGGTGCTGAGAAGAAGGTATATCCTTTTGTTTTAGGATGAAATGTTGTACAGATATCTGTTAAATCCATTTGTTTCATAACTTCTGTTAATTTTTACTGTGTCTCTGTTTAGTTTCTGTTTCCAGGGTCAGTTCATTGATGAGAGTGGGGTGATGAAGTCTCCCACTATTATTGTGTGAAGTGCAACATGTGCTTTGAGTTTTAGCAAAATTTTTTTAATGAAAGTGGATGCCCTTGCATTTGGAGCATTGATGTTCAGAATTGAGAGTTCATCTTGGTAAATTTTACCATTGTTGAGTCTTAAGTGTCCTTCCTTATCTTTTATGATAAGTTTAGGTTGAAAGTCGATTTTATTCGACATTAAAATGGCTGCTCCATCTTTTTTCTTGGGACCATTTGGTTGGAAAATTGTTTTCCAGCCTTTTTCTCTGAGGTCCTGTCTGTCTTTGTCCCAGAGGTTGCTTTCCTGTATGCAACAAAATGTTGGGTCCTGTTTATGTAACCAGTCTGTTAGTCTATATCTTATTGGGGAATTGAGTTAATTGATATTAAGTGATATTAAGAAAAAGTCGTTGATGCTTCCTGTTATTTCTGTTGTTAGAGTTGGAATTCTGTTCATGTGGCTATCTTCTTTCAGGTTTGTTTAAAGATTACTTTCTTGCATTTTTATCGAGACTAATTTCCCTCTTTGTGTTGGAGTTTTCCCTTTATTATCCTTTGAAAGGCTGGATTTTTGGAAAGGTATTGTGTAAATTTGGTATTGTCATGGAATATCTTAGTTTCTCCATCTTTAGTAATTGAGAGTTTTGCTGGGTATAGTAGTCTGGGCTGGCATTTTTGTTCTTAGTGTCTATATGGCATCTGGCCAGGATTTTCTGGCTTTCCTAGTTTCTGAGGAGGAGTCAGGTATAATTCTGATGTCTCTGCCTTTATATGTTACTTGACCTTTTCCCTTACTGCTTTCTTTGTTTTGTGCATTTGATATTTTGATTATTATGTGGTGGGAGTAATTTCTTTTCTGGTCAAACTATTTGAAGTTCTGTATCCTTTTTATATGTTCATGGGCATCTCTTCCTTTAGGTTGGGGAAGTTTTCTTCTCTAATTAGGTTGGAAATCTTCCTTCTTGTCTCTACCTATTTCCCTTAGGTTTGGTCTTCTCATTGTGTCCTGGATTTTCTGGATGTTTTGGGTTAGGATCTTTTTGCATTTCACATTTTCTTTGATTCTTGTGTCAATGTTTTCTATGGAATCTTCGGCATCTGAGATCCTGTCCTCTATCCCTTATATTCTGTTGGTGATGTTTGCATCTATGGCTCCTGACTACTTTCCTAGATTTTCAATCTCCAGAGTTGTTTCTCTGTGTGATTTCTTTATTGTTTCACTTCCATTTTTAGATCATGGATGGTTTTGTTCAATTCTTTCACCTGCTTGGTAGTGTTTTCCTGTAACTCTTTAAGGGATTTTTGTGTTTTCTCTTTAAGGGCTTCTAGCTGTTTACCTGTTCTCTCCTGAATTTTTTTAGGGAGTTATTTAGGTCCTTCTTATAATCCTCCATCATCATCATGAGAAGTGACTTTGGATCCATATCTTGCTTTTCTGGTGTGATGGTGTATTCAGGACTTGCTATGGTGGGAGAATTGGGTTCTGATGATGCCAAGGGTCCTAGGTTTTTGTGTGGCTTCTGTTCTTATGCTTGCCTCTTGCCATCTGATTTTCTCAAGTGCCCCCCACCCTCAATAGATCTAACTGGAGCCTGTCCTTCCTTTAATCCTGGTTGAGTCAGAACTCCTCAGAGTCCAGCTTTCTCTGTGATCCTGTGATTCTGGGCTCCTGTGATCCTGAGATTCTTGGAGTGTCAGAGTTCTTGGCAGTCAAGCTTGCTCCTAGACCCCAAAATCCTGGTGTGACCAAGGTCCTGGGATCCTGAGATCCTAAGATCCTGGATGTGTTAGAGTGCTTGGAAGTGATACCTCCTCTGCAGACCGTGGGGCTGTCTATTGAGTTCAAAACCAAGGTAGACCAGCACCAACTGGAAGGAAGCTGAGCTACTGGTTGTGTGGGGCTCCTGTGTCCCTGCTCCTGCTGTCCCCAGGCACTCCCAGTTGTGTTGGAACAGATGTTGTGTTTCACTCACCAGTGATCCTAAGATACTGAGTGTGCTAGGGTGCCTGGTGGGTGGAGTGTCCTCTCGGCACTGTGGGATCATCCACCAAGTACACACCCTAGGTCCCACTGACACTCTCAAATAGAAAATATTCAAGATCATTATTAGCTATATAGTGGTTTTGAAGACAGTCTGAGAAACATGCAATTTTGTCTCAAAAACAAACAACCCCCCAAATCTCAAAACAAACAGCAAAAAATATAAAACAAACAAAAGCAGATGCACTATAGTTTCTGAGAAAAGAAATGCAAAAGGCAGAGGTCCCATGAAAGAAGGACACAGGAAGTAGTTAGGAGGGACAGGAAGAATACTCACTTCTCAAATTGGTCCTCATTTCAAATGTGGTGTGTACCCCAGTCTGATGGTGGCGCAAGCACATATGTGTCTTAAGAAACAGGCAAAGCAATGGATGCAGCAGCATTGGCTTTTTGTCTCTGGCAACGCCTGGGTTTTATGAGGGAAATAGCTGACAGTCCAGGTGGGATTATATCCTCTTATTTCTGCCTTGATTCTTCTCACTGGAGCTAATGAACAGCTTATGGTATGGTATTGATAAATCTCTAGTCTACTTTTACTTTATTGAATTCAGAACCATCTATGATAGTCCTTCACTAAGGTTTCTTTAGCTGGCATGAAATTGTGTTGGAAAGTTTCATGGAATGTGCCACATTCATTCTTTAATTAGACTAAAATCAGACTTAAAAGGTTTTGAGTAATTTGGAAGAATCCAGTCTTTGATCTCAGACTTGCTAAATCCTTTGAGAATTTTGGAGTGCAAATATTAGAATATAAGAAATCATAATACAGAATAAGGAACTGTTAATCATAAGAGTATATGAGTGATTTTAAACCTAAAATACTACAAACTTAGCCCTTTCCTTCATATGAAATCCAACTTACCTGCATGAACATTGTAGAATTCTTCAGCATGTGGAATACCAGAGTATGGTCACAACATTTTTCTGTAACTCTCTAAGTTTTAGAAAATTTGCTTTATCTAAGACGCTTTATTCTTCTTTTCGGTGCCACTGAGGATTGAACTTGGGAAATTGAGTATAAAGACCAGTGCTAATCTGTGTTCTTGGCTCCTTTCTGATGTTTGCTGAAATAGAGCCACTAGGCTTGGCTCCGTGCTTTCCTTGTTGTAATCATTGCTTCTGTCCTTCCTGCTCCTCTGTTCTCACAGTTTGTTTTGTTTTGTTTTGTCCCCTAAGGCCAGTTTCCTATGAAGCAATGTTCTCAGCCACAGTAGGGTTGCTGATACCTTCTGTACTCTGCAGAGTCCTGAAGTTGATAGCTACACTAGATGTAATGGTTTTATTTTCTTCTGCACAAAGGTGCACTATGAAGATGTCTGTATTTAGAATAGCATTGAATCTTTGAAAGAACTAAAACAGAATTTTGAGATTCTTTCTTTTAACTTTTTTTTTTAACTATGTGTCCCAGGCTGCCTGTAAATTAATGACTGTTCTGCCTCACTCTTGGCGTGCTACATTGCCGAAGTATTCCACCTGCCAAGCAATATCTCTAATCACCTTCTTGTAATAGTTCTTCTAGATAGGTTTGCTTACAATCACATCACTGTGAGAAGAGTAAGACAATGTTGATTATTCTCATTTTTAAAAGAGGAAATTCGGGTTTGGAAAATAATACTACACAAGTTGACAGATGACTAGGGCATGAGTCTACTCTTCAGGCTAACAAGCTACCAAAAGACTAGGGCAGGCAATATGCACAGATTGATTTGAGTTCAGCCCATTTTGTTTCCCTGAACCACTCTTGGTAGAAAGCTGAGAGATATGTGAGCATGCTTGTATGAGATGTTCCACAACCATGTTCAGGTTTTCATTTTCTGGGCAAGTGGTAGCACTGCTTCCCATATCATTTGTGAATTATATGAATAAAAGAGTTTCCAGTGACAGAAGTATGCGTATTGTGCACTTTACAAGCAGAAGTGTTAAGATTGGGAAAACAGATGCATCCTTTCCCCACTGACATAGATAGGTAAGATAAAATCCTTTTCATGCTTGACCTTTGCACAGTACAGTAATCAGAAGCATCTTGCAGGACAGATACATGATGATTTTTATGCAAGGTTGCATAAGATTTTAGAATTGCTATGGTAGCAGAACTTCTCTTTAATAGAAATTAAGGGTTGGGTGTGGTGGCGCACACCTTAGATCCCAGCACTTGGGGGGTAGGCAGAAGCAGGCAGATTTCTGAGTTCGAGACCAGCCTGGTCTACAAAGTGAGTTCCAGGACAGCCAGGGCTACACAGAGAAACTCTGTCTCAAAAAACCAAACCAAACCAAACCAAACCAAAACAAAACAAAACAAAAATTAAGGAACACAGATGGGTAGAGAATCTCCAAGTTAGTGGATGGGTGGATGTGTGGATGAACAGGTGGACAGGGAATAACAATAACAATGCTTGTCCCTGACTCACTGACAAAAAAATGGCTAAGTTTTAGCCATATTCATAACAACCCAAAATTAAGGGAAGTTCAAATTTTCACTCAAAGACAACAGGATAAAGATAATGGGCTATATATATATAAGCAGAATATTATTTGTTATTTATTTGTTTTATGTTTTGTTTGTTTGTTTGTAAAGGAGAGTGTTGGGGAACTAGCATAATTTGCAAAATGTTTGCTGAGAAAGTCTTAGTTCAATCCCAAAGCCAATATTAAAGAGAGTCTGGACAAGATGGTGCATTCCTTGTATTAACAGCATATGGGAGGCAGAGTGGGGCAGTTCTGAGAAGTCTAGCACAGTGAGAGAATCTGCTTCAAAAAACAAGGTGAACAAGACCTGAGGAACGATACTTGAGGATGACCTTTGTTTGGTATGCTCACACACATGTATATGTGCTTATGTACCTGCACATACATGTGCATTAATATGAATACACACATATGAACACAGAAAGAACTAAGAATCGTATTAGATGTAGATGAACCTTGAGAGCATCATGCTAAGTTAAGCAAGTCAGCCCCACAAAGACAAATAACAATTCCACTTATATGAAGCATCTGAGGTCAAAGTCATAGAAATAGAGTATGGAATGACTGCTGAGAACTGGCCACTAAGCAGGTGGAATCCAAATTCTGAAGCGTGGAACACTCGATTTATAAGAAGTAGCATTTTGGGTGAGCCCATCCTCAAAGCTGTGAACACCACAGAATTTAGATCTTAAAAGTGGCTCTGTGGATGTGTCATAGTACACACCTGCAACTCCTACACTCAGGCGAAGGCAGGAGCATTAACAGTTCAAGGCTAGACTGTGCTGTACAATGAGCTCCTGCCTCACAAAGGAAGCAGGAGTGCTGAGATGGAAAAGTTTATACTATACCTAAAAATTATCATACAATAAATGTAAAGCAACCAGTAGTGATACACACCTGTGATTCCAGGCAGAAATCAAATAGCCAGCCCAGGTCACATAGGGTTACATATTGAGACCCTGTCACAAAAAAGAAAAACAAACAAACAAACAAACAAACATTCGGACATGTCTTTGCAGTTAGTGTTAACATTCCTTCTGGGCTCTGCCCCACAGTTACCTGGCAACAGCCAGGTATGCCCGACTCACTATAAAAGGAGTTGCTTGCCCCCTCCTCACTCTCTTGCTCTCTTGTTCTCTTAACCTCTTCCCCCTCTGTCCCTTACCTCCCCATTCCCCTCCCCTTCTCTTCCACCATGTTCACGGCCAGCCTCTACTCTGTCTGTCTGTCTGTCTGTCTGTCTGTCTGTCTCTGCCTTTCTCTGTCTCTACTGCCCCCTCCCCATGCCCTAAATAAACTCTATTCTATACTATATCCATCATTTGAATGGTATCTCAGTGGAAGGGATGCCTCAGCATGGGCCCAGAGTCACCCCCTTCCCCTATAGCATACCTTGCCCTACCAAACATATCCTTGGCCTGCCTCTCTCTCTCTCTCTCTCTCTCTCTCTCTCTCTCTAATAAAACACAATATTGGTGACAAGACTCTAGGTTTTAGAAACTTGAAGTTTCCTATCTCCAGATGCCTAATGGACAGCCACTGGATTGACTGCTAGACCTATCCACTCACACTTCTGAGAACTGGTAAGCTCCCTCACCCTACTGGTCAGACTACATGTCCCTTGGTCCCAAGGGAGGGGTACTGAGCTCACAGCCACCCCATCTGATGTCCTTGAGGATGGAGACATTCTGCCTTTAGGACTGGTCTTCTCACTGACCCTCATTCCTTGCCCCCCATTGGAAGAAGTTTTCTGTAGCTGCTGTAGAAAAATCCTAAGCTTAGGTAAACTGTTCTCCTATGGGCCCAGGGCTCACTCAACCACTAGCTTCTGAGTGATGACCTCATATGTCTAGACTTGGCTGCCTGTTTGTTGTTACTAATTTTGTTCTCAGGATGCTGATAGGAACATTTTAATAATGTCCCTCACCCAAAGGGAAAGTCTTCACTGCCACTCTAACTCACAGGAGCCACCAAGCACTATCTCTGCATAGCCACTTAACTAGCACAACTTTTACAATTCTTTTTTACAAACTTTTACAACTTTCTCGCTAGACTTCCCCCCCCCCCCATTCTCTTGTGGCTTGATTTCTGCTGCCAGTTCCCTGCTGCCCCCTTGATTCTGACACTGCAATGTGCCCATGGTCATCCACCCTGCTCCCCACATGCTCACCCTCTGACCCTGACTCTGCTTTGCCAAGCTGCTTCCTGCTGAGTTGCTAGCAGACAGCAGCCCCAGACTTGCTTCCTCTGCACTTGCTCTCACTGGAGCCGAGTTGCTAGGAGACCAAGAGAATGCTACTTCAGGTTCTAGCTCTCACCCCTCCCCACTTGCTTAGTCTGCCACGTTGCCACCGAATTCTCATAGCTGTGCATCCCACTCCTTTGCAGGAACTTTGTTAAGCTGACTGCCAAGCCAAGTTGTGCACCCTCCACACTGTGCCACTTAGAACTGACCGAATGTTTGTCTCTGCCATGCTTCTGTTGTTATGCGACTTTCCTCCAGGCAAAGCTGTAACTTCAGTGCAGTCTTAGCTAAGGGCAGTCACACTGCCAACTGCTGTTTCAGCATCATCTTTACTAAGGGCTGTCCCAAGACCATCTGCCGTCCTTGTGGGCAGATCCCAGGTCGCTGCCTTAGGAGACAGCCTGTCAATTAAGAAAAGGTTTACCTTCTATCCTGCCTTGGTAAATAATGATTTCTAAACAGTAAAAGTTTAAAGATCACTGCCTTAAATATATGTTTAGCCTTGTTTTTTTCTACTGCCATTAAGTTACAATGTGCTCTCTTTATTTGCTAGATACATTTTCAAACAAGTAATTAAACCAATACAGGTTGTCTAACTCAGACAAGCTTAATAAGATACTGCTCTCAGTCTTGTCAGAAATCTGCTAAATGTTAAAATTTGTGACAGAGACTCCTAAATCCTAACAGTTACCCCCCCCCCAAGGTCTCCACGATGATATGAGCACATGACAGGATTCTACCTGGATTGTGGTATAATAACTGCTGAGAAACACTGCTTCATTGTCTTGCCCACTGACAGGGCTTGACCGACACTGTGGACAAACAGAGGATATCCAGAGAGTTAAATGTCTTATATTGCCATGCCTCGTGGGTCATTTCTTTCTCAAGTACCTACTTCACAGGAAAAGTTTTTTTCATCTTCTGAACCTGATGGCCAGACTGACTCTGCCCAAGTTGCCATGGAGACCAAAGGGACCTAGAAACTGTTTAGGTAGTGGGCTATAGATCAACCTGTGTCATTTTAATTAATGCATGACTCCTAGATTACAATTTATTCTTCCCAGATTTCTGACTACATTGACAGCTAAGGTAACTATAGCTTGACAGCAAGAAATCAGGCCTAGCTCCTTAATGTTAATCTACCACTATACTAGCTCATCAGTCAATTTGTTAACTAGGTAAGACTGCCATATTTCTTATTAAAGATAGACAGTTTTGTCTTGCTCACAGGTTTCACGATAAAGGATATACAAGTTCATATGTGTCTTAGTCAGGGTTTCTATTTCTGCACAAACATCATGACCAAGAAGCAAGCTGAGGAGGAAATGATTTATCCAGCTTACAATTCACATTGCTGTTCATCACCAAAGGCAACCAGGACTGGAACTCACACAGGGTAGGAAGCAGGAGCTGATGTGGAGGCCATGGAGAGATGTTGCTTACTGGCTTGCTTCCTCTGCCTAGCTTAGCTTCCTTTCTCATAGAACCCAAGACTACCAGCCCAGGGATGGCACCACCCACAATGGTCCCTCCACCCTTGATCATTAATTGAGAAAATGTCATACAGCTGGATCTCATGGAGGAATTTTCTCAACTGAAGCTCCTTTCTCTGTGATAACTCCAGCTGTGTCAAGTTGACACAAAACCAGCCAGCACAATATGTAAGCTTTTATAGATGTAATCTTCTGTTACTAACTTATCTAAACTCAGTCTCCAGTGACTAAATGCTTCATATTTCCTCCCCTAGCTATGCCATTATCCTAACATTAACCAATATAGTTCTTATATACTGGCCTAATCCTAATAAAATATTCCACTATATGACCCAACTGTATAATCACAAGTTCAAATTTTAAGTTTCCTTTGCTTGCCTTTTAAGATAAACTTAGTGTTTCTCATGCTGAATCTACACTATCAGCTACTATACTCAAATATATGTTTCTTTTGTTTGTCTTTTAACTATGGATTTAAGGTGTTTCTCTTGTTAAAACTATGTGATCAACTATCACACTTACAAGGTCAAGGTTTTGAATTTCCTTTAATTGTCTTTTAAATGTAAACTTAAAATTGTTTGTCATTTATGTATATTCAGTCTCCTAGACAAAAGGAAAAAACCCTTCTTGCTCTTTCTGCTCCACAAAAGGTTTCTGTTTTCTCTAAGTTCATCTTAAAGACCTTTCATGTCGTTAACATGTTTATCTCTTTTGTAAACTTATAAGCTACAGGAAATCCACTCAGATCTACCTTTCATGGGCCAAATAGACTCCATCCAGGTAAGTACACCTGCCAATCAATAGCCCAATTTCCCACTTGGTACCTATTCCAAAGGATGGGATTCCTCTCCTGTGCCTTGGGAATGGGACTCACCTCATCCCGAACCACCAAGACCTAAAAGGTTTCATTTCAAAAGTACACCTAATTAATTTTTCTCCCAAGTGTACCTAATTTCATTCTCTACACACACACACACACACACACACACACACACACACACACACACATATGTGTGTGTGTGTGTGTGTGTGTGTGTGTGTGTGTTTCAGCATCTTGTCAAGTCCCGATGTTTACTACATCCAGGACAGCTACAGAGAAGCAACCCCAGATGCTCCAATCTTCTCTCACAGACACAGATGCTTCTACTGAACGTTCTCCTTCCAATCTATACACAGATGGTTCCACAGACCCTGAACAGCAAGGAAACAGCTAACTCTCCTAAGACTAGACTAACATCCCTATACCCATTTTCTTAGGTTTCCCAGAGACACATGGCCTGGAAGTTAGCAGGAAGTAACCTAAGATCATGAGGACCCTATTCCTGCTTCCATTACCTCTTTCTATTTTTTCCTTCTATATTTAAACCAAAATGGGGGGGGGGATGTTAGCATTTCTTCTAAGCTCTGTTCCACAGTTACCCAGCAACAGCTAGGTATGCCTGACTTACTGTAAAAGGGGATGCTTGTCCTCTTCTCACTCTCTTGCTCTCTTACCATCTTCTCCCTCTGTTCCTTCTCTCCCTATTCTGCTCCCCTCTCTTTAACATTCATAGCTGGCTTCTACTCCTTTCCTCCTCCTTCTTTTCCTCCTCCTCCTCCTCCTCCTCTTCCTCCTCCCTCTCCTCCTCCTTCCTCCT
>NC_034604.1:5495090-5500036 GCF_900095145.1 Mus pahari | reverse complement strand
CTTCTTCTTCCTCTCTCTCTCTCTCTCTCTCTCTCTCTCTCTCTCTCTCTCTCTCTCTCTCTCTCCCTTTCTCTGTCTCTACTGTCCCCTCAACTCCCTTCCCCATGCCCTAAATAAACTCTATTCTATACTATACCCATTGTGTGGCTGGTACCTCAGGGGGAACAAATGCCTTAGCATGGGCCCACAGAGCCACCCCTTCTTCCCACAGTATACCTCACCCTACCAAACATATTCCTGGATTCTCTTTCTTTTTTATAAAACACAACAGTAAGTGTTTTTGCTAATGTTTGTTTGGTTGTTTTGAAACTGTGCCTTGTCATATGTAATCCAGGCTAGCCTCTCTATGGGACTAAGGCTAGCTTTCCACTCTCTATCCTCCTTTCTCAACTTCATACACTCTAGAATCACAGAGTGGCAGCACTACTAATCTTGCCTTGTCACCTATGCCACCCAGAACAAGCAGAATTTACCCAGTTACTTAAGCTATAATTCAACTTTCAATCCTTTTATCTCTACCTTGTAGGGTGCTACAGTTATAGTGTGTGTCCCACTTGTGAAAAGGTACCTTGCTAGGATGAAATCATAGAATGCCATAAAGTCACCCCATAAAATTGATCTAGGGCAAGAGGTTTATTGGGGGTGAGTGAGTAGGGACATGAGAAAGATAGAGAGAAGACAGACTGACAGAGAGACAGAAAGAACAAACAAAATAGAAAATGAGGCGGGGAGAGATCTGTTCTGTCTGGCAGTAACAAATGATGACAGAAATTTTTGGTGAGTCTGAAAGGCAGATTGATGGAGAACCTAATTTACAACTTGGGATCTAAGAAGAGTTCTTTAATTTAATTTTGTTGTTGTTTTGGGGGGATTGAACCCAAGACCTTGAGCATGCTAGGGAGTTCTGGATTATAGCTGTAAATCCCCAGGCACAGAGTTCTTTAGGATGGAAATTAGGAGCTCCAAGAAGGCTCTGTTCTGTAGGTTTCACTTCTATTAGACCTCAGTCCCCACAGTTGCCCTGTAAAGCAGGGACTGCTTTGCACTTTCTTCATAGAGGAGAAGAAGATGCGGGAGAAAAGACTAGACAACAGGCAGAGGAATACCTGCACCTTCATATCAGAGCCTTTCTGCAGTTTACTAAAGATTATTAAAAATAATCCAGTGAAAATGATGTTCTTGAGGAAATTTCCAGAACGAGTATTGCATGTCAGAATCTCCTGGAGAGAAGTAGCACACAGGTCTATTTCACTCAAGAAAAGGAACCCAGGACAGACCAAGGTAACAACATACCAAAGTTTAACTTAGTGAACCATGAGTGTTTATTGGGATTATTAAAAGTAGCATGGGTGAAAGGCTACATAAAATCAGCAGGGATGACACAAAAGACCACCCCAACAAGGATGATGGCATTACAAAGTTCGACCATGGGGTGGGTTCTTTGCACAGTTTGCAGGCATCTCTGGAGTCTCAGAACCTCTACCTAGTAGTTGAGATGTCAAGTCTCCTCCTTTGAAGTTGTTCACCCCCCCCCCCCACCGTGGATGAGCCCCATTCTTCTCTGAGCCAGTGAGTGTCTTCCCCTCCCTTCTACCCAGAGAAGTGTTTATTCAGAAGAAACTACCATGCAGCAATTAGAATGTTGGTTAGAATCTTGTCTCTTTTCAGTTCTAAAGGTCTGGGGAAATGGTTCAGTTGGCAAAGTGCTTGCCTTAAAGATATGAGACTAGTTTTGAGTTTACTTGCACAGAATTTAAAACAACAATAACCCACTCCCCTCTAGTACTAGCACGAGGGAGGTGGAGGAAGGTGAAGACAGATGCTCAGACCCCTGGGCTTGCTCTAAATAATAACCTACTTGGTGAACTATGTGGTGAATTTCAGACCAATAAGAAACTTGATCACAAAAACAAACAAGCAAACAAAACCCCAACCCCCAAAACAAAAACAAAAAAGCATTCCCTAAAGGCACATCCCTGAGCACTTCTGAGGCTGTCTTTTATTCTTCACACCCACCTGCACATATAAAATAAATGGATGGACAAAGATGTTTACTTTTATTAAAATATTCTTATTTGATGCATAGTAATAAAACGTTTATGGGGTGCAATGTGATACACAAGATGTGATGATAAGATCAGGGTCATTACTGTCTGAGTCTTATTTCCATTGCTGTAATAACTACCCGATACAAACAAATGCATAGAAAGAAAGATTTGTTTCATTCCCAGTTTTGAAGAGGCCAGCCTGTCATTAACTGGCTCTGTTGCACTGGGCCTGTGTGAGGCTTGTGGCTGGACAGAGACACTTATCCTTAGTGGGGAAACTAAAGAGAAGCCCAAGCTGGGTACTGTGGAGCCCTGAAGGGGCACTCCAAAGACCTCCAGATCTTTTAAAAAATTTAATCTACTGTAATTTAATTTATTTACTTTACATCCCATTCACTGTCCCCTCCCTTTACCCTCTCTCACAATCCTTCTCCCCATTCCCCCATCCTCTTCTCTGAGAAGGTGGAGACCCACTCCTGGGTATCCCTGGACCCTGTCACATTAAGTCTCTGCAGGGCTAGGTGCATCCTTTCCCACTGAGGCCAAAAAAGGCACCCAGCTGCAAGAAGATGTAGCACAGACAGGAAACAGATTTTTGGGATACCTACCCTCTCACCCCTGCTCAAGCTGTTAAGGACCCATAAGTTGTTATGTAGCTGAACATATGCTACATATATGTAGTGGCGGTGGGGTGGGGGTGGGTCCAGCCAAAAAGATTTTTGGCTTTTTGGTTGGTGATTCAATCTCTGAGAGTCCCAAGAGTCCAGGTTATTTGACACTTTTGGTCTTCCTGTGTAATTCCTATCTCCTTTGGTTCCTCCAATAAGTGTCCATCCATTGTTTGGCTATGGGACTCTGTATCCATCTGAATCAGCTGCTTGGCAGATCCTCTCAGATGATAGCTATGGTAGACTCCTGTCTGCAAGCATAACAGAATATTATTAATAGTGTGAGGGATTAGTGCTTGCCTATGGGATGGCTCCGAAGTTGGGCCGGTTATTGGTTGGCTTCAGTCTTTGCTCCATTCCCCCATACCTGCATTTTTTAGACAGAATAAATGTTGGGTTGAAAGTTTTGTGGAAGGGTTGGTGTCCTTATGGCTCCACTGGGATTCCTGCCTGACTACAGGAGGTGGCTGTGGACTGCTGTCTATATGTAGGTGAGGGCAGGCACAAGGTAAGGGGCTAGAGCTTGTGACTGGGTGGTGCAAAAAGAAGGCAGTCTAAGAGTTTCAGAGATGGGGCAGATAGGGACAGAGAAGAGAGACAGACAAAGAAGAAGGAGGAAGGAGAGGACAAACCCAATCCACATGGCTTTAAATAGCCACAGGTAAACTATGACTATCATAGAAGAAATAGAATAATATAGGATACTTTGTCCAATCTAGGTGGGCAGCTTGTGTCAATATCAATTGTCTCTGAGTTCATTATGTGGGTCTTTTGTGGGTTGAGAATTTACTGATATAAATCTGACATTACAAGCCTCTAGAATTTTGATTTTACTGGGTTATGGGGATTTGTGACAGCTAGCTGAAAGGGACAGATGACTGGGAATGTGAGCAGGTTCCTCAGCAAGTGAACTGCGAGTTGGGTAGCCACCTCAAGAGGACCATGGGGGATGGGGACCATGTAACTAAAGCATAGTCAGCATTAGCTTGGGTTGCTTTTAAATATTTACTGCAACAGGTGGCCTCTTCAGGTTCTATATCCCCAATTCTGTGAGTCACAGCTAAAGTCACTCCAATTGAATCTTGGGTACCTCCCCTATCCCAGGTCTTTGTCAAGTTCTGGAGATGCCTCTCCCCACCCCCATCAGTTGCAGATTTCCGTTCATTCTCATGGTCATTTAGCCATCTCTCCTGTCCCTGCCCACACCTGATCCTGAACCCCAACCCCATTCCCCTCTTAATCCCCACTCTTACCCTGGTGTCTCCATCCAGAAACTGGTAATAGTTCTACCTCAACATCCAGCTCTACTACTCCTAGGAATGTACTCAAAAGATTCTGCACAATTCCACAAATACAGTTGGTCAATCATGTTCAAAGCAGCTTTTATTTATAATAATAATAATAAAAACTGGAAACAACTTAGATGTCCCTGAACTGACGAATGGATAAAGAAAATGTGGTACATCTACACAATAGAATAATTTTCAGCTATTAAAAACAGGCACCATGACTTTTGCAGGCAAGTAGATAAAACTTGAGACTATAATCCTGAATGAGGTATCCCAGGCCCAAAAGGGCATACATGGTATGGTATCACTTATAAGTGGGTATTAGCCATAAAATACAGGATAGCCACTCTACATTCAACAGACCCAAAGAAGCTAAACAAGAAGGAATCCCAAGAGAGAATGCTTGATTCTTACTTAGAAGGGGGGATAAAATAGACCTCAAGACTTTTCAGTAGTCCCTAATTCTTCCCAGTAGTACTATAGTGGAGACCAAGCTTTTACCACAGTCCTGGCTGTCACATCTGCTTGAACTGGTCTCAGTAAAAAAAAATTACTAAATAAAAAGGGATACTTCTTACTTTTTGCTAATTACCATATTTAAGTTACTTATGACTCATAGGCTCACAAGTTTAATAAATGTTACTAATTATATGCCCGGTGTGTATAATCATTTGTTTTATTACAGGTGGGAGATACCCTAGTACATGCAATAGTGAATACTAACAGCAAAACCTAACGTTCCACCTTTGTACCAGATGGGGGCACTCCTGTCTTCTCTCAAATTTTACCTCAGAAGTAAGAGAAAGAAAAGGGTAAGGATAGTTTGCAAGAAACATGATCAGAATATATTATTTACACTTTTGAAAATATATAATGAAACAAATTACATATAATTAATATATGCTAATACATTTTAAAAACAACTTCTTTTTTTTTTTTTT
>NC_034604.1:5492891-5494594 GCF_900095145.1 Mus pahari | reverse complement strand
CTCTCTGGATAGTCCATCCTTTCATCTTAGCTCTAAATTTTGTCGCTGTACCTATAATTTTTCATGGGGGTTATGTTCCTTATTCTAAGGAGGAATGAATGAAGTGTCCACAAATGTTCATCTTTCTTGATTTTCTTCTGTTTNCCATAATGTGTCTTGAATATCTAAAAACAACTTCTAAGGAACAGGAAAAATATTAGTAAAATTAGAAAAATACAAAGTTGTCAGGTTGAAAGAAAGTGACTGATAATTTCTTTTTTCTTTTTCTTCTTGTTTCTGGAGGCTGGCACTCGGCATATAGCACTGGTTGGCCTGGAATTCATTATGTAGACTAGGTTGGCCTTGAATCCAGAGATATCCACTTGTCTCTACCTCTCTTTCTTTCTTTCTTTCTTTCTTTCTTTCTTTCTTTCTTTCTTTCTTTCTTTCTTTTTTATTAGATATTTTCTTTATTTACATTTCAAATGTAAACCCCTTTCCTGGTTTCTTCCTAAAAACCCTCTATCCTCTTCCCCTTCCCCTGCTTCTATGAGGTGCTTCCCCACCTACCCACTCCTAGTTCCCTGTCCTGGCATTCCCCTACACTGGGGTATCCAGCCTTCACAAGACCAAGAGCCTGTCCTCCCATTGATATCTGACAATGCCATCCTCTGCTACACATGCAACTTAAGCCATAGGTCCCTCCATGTGTACTCTTTGGTTGGTGTTTTAGTCCCTGGGAGCTCTGGGGAGTCTGATTGGTTGATATTGTTGTTCCCACTATGGGGCTACAAACCTCTTCAGTTCCTTCAGTCCTTTCTCTAACTCCTCCATTGTGGACTGCATGCTCAGTCTAATGGTTGGCTGTGAGCATCCACCTCTGTATTTGTCAGGCTCTGACAGAGCCTCTCAGGAGACAGCTATATCAGTCTCCTGTCACCAAGCACTTCTTGGCATCCACAATAGTGTCTGGGTTTGGTAACTGTATATGGGATGGATCCCCAGGTGAGGCAGTCTCTGGGTGGCCTTTCCTTCAGTCTCTGTATCACACTTTGTCTCTGTATCTTTTCCCTTGGATATTTCATTCTTCCTTCTAAAAAGGACCAAAGCACCCACATTTTGGTCTTCCTTCTTCTTGAGCTTCATGTGCTCTGAGAATTGGATCTTGGGTATTCCAAGCTTGTGGGCTAATATACACTCATCAGTGAGTGCATACCACATCCTCAGCAGCATCTGCTGTCACCTGAGTTTTTGCTCTTAGCCATACTGTTTGGTGTGAGGTGGAATCTCAAGATTGTTTTGATTTGCATTTCCCTGATGACTAAGTATGTTGAACATTTTTTTAGGTGCTTCTCAGCCATTCAGTATTCCTCAGTTGAGGATTCTTTGTTTAGCTCTATACCCCATTGTTAATAGAGTTATTTGGTTCTCTGGAGTCTAACTTCTTGAGTTCTTTGTATGTGTTGGATATTAGTCATCTATCAGAGGGAGGATAGGTAAAGATCTTTTCCCAATCTGTTGGTGCTGGTTTGTCCTATTGACAGTGTCTTTTGCCTTACAGAAGCTTTGCAATTTTATGAGGTCCCATTTGTCAAGTCTTGGTCTTAGAGCATAAGCCATTGTTGTTCAGTTCAGGAAAATTTCTCCTGTGCCCATGGAGTCAAGGCTCTTCCCCACTTTCTCTTGTATTAGTTTCAGTGTATCTGGTTTTATGTGGAGGTCCT